>NC_056749.1:158231220-158348720 GCF_019279795.1 Protopterus annectens
TATTGAGAAGGGCTGACTGCCCTCCCTTCACTCTTCATCTCAGTTTTAATCTGCTTAAAACTGTTACCAGGCTATGAAAGCTCGAACACCTTCCATGTAGCTCCCAAACACTCCTTGTCCTCATTTCTTTACTGTGAAGTCTCTGCTGATTTCACATTTAGTCCTTCTATGATTCATTTCCCCTCCAATCAAGTCATCATCATTTCTCTTTACCATATTCTCACTCAAACTTTTCCCTACATTTGTAGCTGCCATCTGAAATGAAATGCTCATGAGCAGATAATATCATGCAGCTATTTAATTCAAAGCACAGACTGTCAGAGACTCTAGATGCAAAGATTATTTATTATAAGGTATCATGGTATTGGAATATCTCAGAGCAGAGACATTCAACTGAATGCTCAGATGCAACTGTTTTATATCTTAAAATTAGAAAAAAAACATTAGTTCATTCAAAGCTTTCTCAACATGAAATTAGCATGTTTCCAAAACTGAAAGGAGTAAACATATACGAAGGTATGCATATGGGAAAACACTCATCATGCTTTACTCTTGACGTGGTTTGTATCTCTTACAGCAGACTTGTCATCCACAAGTACAAAGTACCTAACTTCCTTTCAAAGTTATGTGATTAAAATAATATTTGCATTTGTTTGTTGAGCTGTTATGAACATAGTCAAACTGTTCTTCTTAGCTAAATTAATATATATATATATATATATATATATATATATATATATATATATATATATAACACTTCTGCAGTACTTTAAGCTTGCGTTATATTAAAATGAGCATTAATAGACAAAGTAACATATCAATTTCACATCCTAGTATACCTCCTGCTTTTCCAAGCCACCTACACATCTGGAATGGAAGCAGGAAACATAGTAATCAAACAGACGGACTCATCAACCCTTCATGAGTAGAGGAAGTTCCCTGATGCCTTTCTAAATACCACCTTGGGCCTCACCTGAAAATAAGCTACTAAAGTAGCGTGACTAACCTAGTCAGCAAAAGTAGAGATAAATAAATTTTCTTTTAGACAATGCCTGCTACTGCCTATGGCAGAATAAAAGTTTTGTTTTGACAAGTGTTGGTATAGAGCAGTAGTTTGCATAACTATGTTGTTCATTAATTTGTTTGTCTTCCAACATCTGCTTTATCATACTTATGGTCATGAGGGAGCAAGAATATATCATGGCAAAAGACAGAGAAATAATCCTGGAAAAAAACAGTGATCCACCACAAATGTAGACACACAGACACACACTGCTGTAGGTAGTTTGTAAGGATTGGGTTAAAAAACTGGACCATCTGACAAAATCATTCACATGCACATAAAAGACATGCAGATCCTTAGACAAACCACCTTGGCAAAGGATTGAACCAGAGAATGAAGCACCATGAAGTAGTAACATCCACCATTGCATCAGTATGCGCCCTCATTTTTCTGGTACCTTTGTTAAGTGTTACATGTAAGCTGTTTTGAATATCTTGCACTTATCTGTAATGCCTGAAGCTTTTCTTTTTGGGCTTTCGGTTAAATTTAGTTCTACCTATTTAGTCTAATAAAAAAGAATTCATTCCAGTTCTGTACCAAAAATGTATAGCTTTGCCAGCATTATGTCCCTCCAATTAATGTTACAGGCCTGTCTAGTGGAAGACTTGGTATCCGTAATGCACCATAGCACGATGCTTCATATAATAAAAATGTCAGCTCTAAACAGCAGTAAGGATGATTCTATGCACTGTCTTTCTAGTTTTAAACAAAATGTGATATTTAAAATGTGCTGGAATTATTTGGGGGGAAATTAATTCAAAGCATTGTCAGCTTTTAAAATCTGCTTTCTGATTAAATACTTCAATAAATGAATTGGAACAAATGTCATATTAGAATAATCATCATTTCTAAGGCTTTTAGGGAAGATTAAGTTTGTACCTAGTGATTGCTAAAAAGCATACCCACTAGGATGCAAGACATGGAAAATAATATAAAAACTTTAATATTTTCTCATGTATAAAAGTGAAAATGGAACAAAAGTGATAAATAGAACATAAAATATTTAGTAGCAAAGATTTATTTGACTCAAGTTAGTAAGTCAAAGGATAACACATGAAATTATTTTTTACACAGTGCACAATTGGCTTAAATCAAAACAATTGGATAAGCACATTGGGACCATTTCAACAGTCTATAATGACAGCATAATAGAGTTTAGGCATTAATAATGAGATGCACGGCCAGCTACAGATCAAACTGTATCCTGATCTCTTCCAATCGTTAAAAAAATGTGCCACACATCAACCTCTTACTTATGATACATTTTTTCAGGGGGACACAAATTACCAACACTATAAATACAGGAAGGGGAGAGTTGGGAGGGGGAGAAAAGCAGATTGTTTAAAATGTGCATGCTACTGATCTCCTTTTATACACAATACAACCTGCTGTTTGCAAAAGGTAAATGGTGAATTTATATCAGTGCTTATTTAATAAATTACAATTATTTTAATTTCAGCTATGCATGGATGACTTGATTATACTAATTTTAAACAAAATATTAAAACTATAAAAATTTGGCAATAAGCAAAAAGTTATATTAACATGCCATACAGTTTTTTAAGCATATGCTAAATCAGAGAAATATATAAAATGTTAGAAATTTATTTTATTTATTTTATTTTACATTTGTTAACCGGAAAGGTCTGACTGGACACAGGTCTTTCTTAGCAGATGTCTTGGGAGAAAAGCTACAAATACAGTCTATATAATTTTCTGGTCATACAGTTTTGTTTGCAAAGACATTTTGAAATACAGAAGACATTTTCTTTTAATACAGCAATGTAAATATCTGTAAGACGTTTTGAAATAAATAATGCTTTTGAAATGCAATAATATCAGTGTACAGTGGTAGTTTAGTTTAAGACAGTGTTAAAGGAAGAACGATTTATATACAGTGTTTCATTTCTGATTTCTGATTTCATGCAGATGATGTATATGATCAAAGCTGTAGAAATCAAAGTTTTGTAGGATCTTCAGAATGAAGATTAAGTAGAGTTGCGGCAGTCAAAGTTGTTTCCTAGGATCTTCATAGGTTCATAGGTTCATACTAGGCTAATTGCCCCTTGTGGGCCATTTTAAGCCTAGCTAATTACCCCACATGAGAATCAAACCCTGCACCGTGTGTTTGCCAGGTAAACACCTTAACCATTATGCCATCCTCTTAAGAGTGAGGATTAGGTAGAGTTGGTGTAAGGAGGGGGTTAAGTGAAAGAAGGAGAGAGAATGTTAGTGTGGAAGTAATGACTTGCGAGAAGGGGAGGTCTTTGTGTGCAGTTGGAAGCATAAGCATAATTAGGGGGTTGCAGTAATGTGGTGCCAATGTAGAGGGAGGGATATAAATGTGAAGAAATATGTTGCATTTTATGTTTTCTTGGAATGTGTTGACCTGTACTATTTTCAGGTTATTGATAACCATTTGTTTGATATGGGCATGAGAACATTTTTTAAATTAAAATATGGAGCTGTTCATATTATCTTTCAGGAGTGGGTGATTTAAAAGTTGTTCAGCTCTTCAACTTTGGATTTGAATCTAAGTTATTTTTTAATTTGCATTTGAGTTTGACAAAAATGTAGTTAAACACACATCTGCTTGTCCTTCTGAGGGACTGGAACTTCTTTTATGAAAGTTAAATGAAAAAAATATATATGTTCTTTTTGTATCCCATACTGTTAACTTGCTGACATTTACTATGTGCCATCAATTAGTAAATACACAGCAGTTGCTGCCTGTCTGAGTAATGTATTTACAAAATGTCTGTAAGTTTGTTTGTTGACCATTCTGAGATCCATGATGCAGAGGAATACATTTTCAGAATAGTGTGCTCCACAGTGGCGGGGGGAAAACACAGTTCTGTTTCAGTATTCTGCTTTTTTGGACTCATCTAAAATAATACAGAACTTAAGAAAAGAGCTAAAATGACGGAGTGTGCATACACCAAAACACTGAATTTCATTTACTTCCAGCATTTTTTTTTTATATTGTTGTATCCACTTTCACTGAAACAGACTTGAATTTTGATGGTGTAAAAACTTTTTGTATATAAAAAGCAGCATGCATCTGGCATGATAGCTACACATTATTTTGTAGTAAAAAAGGAAAGTTTAATTTTGGAGCAGATGAAAAAACAATATTATGCTTAACCTTATAGACATAGTGATCTATAATTTCTACATGAACAGATATAAAAAATGTTTTACATCCTTGACTATTACTAAAAGCATTCAAGTCTTGTCTCTGGGTAAAAGTCTTTTGCAATTACAAACTGTACCATCGCTCCTTGTAATGTATAAAGCAGCTTATCGCATTGTAGGTATCTCCCTACATGTCACTCATGGCCAGTTAGTAGATTCTAACTACCCAGTCACAATTGGAAGGTCACTGTGTCTTTTAGACTGCTGCAGCTATTTATAGGTAGTTTCACCTTTCCAACTGTTGTACAACTCTAAAGTTAGTATATACAAGTTCAAAGGTTGAGGAAGAGGGGTTACCCCACTACAAATATGCTTAGTACAATCTCTTCTAATTACAGTGTGTATTTTTTTATTTTCCCTTTTGAAATGAACTTGATAGGATTTCAAAATAAGTTACTCATTTCTAATATTTGACCATAACCAAGATATATGCAGTTACAAAATGTGCCTTGTTGACTCCATATTTGGACAAAAAAAGTATTCAAGGGGATGCCATGTCTGTATCCTTTGTCTGGTTCTAACTACGGATACTGAGTTACTCAAACCTAAAAGTAAAATGTGGTGGCACACGACAACATTTAACAGCAGTCTGCTGACAGATAAAAGCAAAATATTAACAATTCCAGCTTCGGCATACATGTGTTGAATCTGCTAATAGCTGACTGACTGGATTTAGGTATTGAATAGATCAACAGCATCAAAGGCTTCTGCTGCATCAGCTCTCTCTCACCAGGTAATCATAGATGGATATTACCTGGACAAGAGCTCATGCAGGCAGACAGTGTGTTAGATTTGTGCACATGAGATGACTACACACACATCATGTAGTGCAACCATATCCCTCTCTATACAGGGGTCTGTCAGTTGTTATGGTTGTAGTGCTCCTGCTTGTGGCCTCCCAAATTGTGAATTGATTATGGCTATCATGTGTTCAGAGGCTGCAAACTATATAAAATTCTCAGAAACAGCAGCTAAATTACAGACCTCCATGGAAATCCATAAAATAACACCCACAGAGGGCACTCCAGTCAAGAAAATATTTACTTTGTGTTTTCATCCAAAGACTTCATCAGAATAAAATGACAAAATGTCAACCAACCTTATTGTCTTTTGGCATGCCTAATGAGAACAGGGGTGCTACTTCCACCATTTCTAATTATAAGACAGACAAGCGTTACACTGATAGTTTTTGTCTACACATGAGTGTGGATGATTCATGTATTAGATGTATTTTTATTCAGAATTGGAACATTTTTAAGGCTGATTGGATTATTATTAAAATAGTAAGTAATGAACCTATGTCTGTAGTTCAAATGACTAAGTCTATAAAACAATATCTAGAAACAGGCAACACTATAGCCTTGACTCCTAAGACTGGCAGAAATCTTGGCATGTATAAATCAGCTTTTGTACTATATGCTCTCTTATTTTGCAGGGTTCGTCAGTATTTTTGTCTCACATTAATAAGCACATTATAAGTAACGGTTATTTTAATTGTGATTCCTCTGGTATTATTTATATTTCAATCTGCTGTAGCTGCCAGTCTTTTTATATAGGTATAGTTAAAAGAAAATAAAAAGTGAGAATAAGGGAACATCTGTATACTATTAAACATTGAAAGTAACACCCCTCTATAAATATTCTACTATATGTGCAGAGTTCAAACAGTTTAATTTGTTTTTGTGTTAGACTCAGTCCCTAGTGATGCAAGGGGTAGTTATTATAAAAAAAAATGCTTTTGAGGATAGAAACCTTTTGGCAGCTTAGGCTACAAGTAGATAAGCATCCTGGAATCAATGACAGCATTTGTATTAAGTGTGTTTTATAAGTACATGTGTTATATTGTGTAATGTTGCTTTAAAAGTTGCTTTTTTTACATTTGATTGTTTGATTATTCAATTAATTGTTTGAGTGTGTAAAGCAGTATACAAGTTTGGTTGACATTTTGTCATTTTACTCTGATGAAGTCTCTGGATGAAAGTGCTAAATAAATATTTCCTTGATTGGAGTACCTTCTGTGGATGTTCTTTTGTGGATTTTTGTTTTATACATCCTTTAGGTTGGTGTTTTTACTTCCATGGAAATGTTTCATGGCACTGGGCTCCGTCGAGCAGCACTTGGTACCAGGGGCAGTGCATGTCCAACAGCACTTGGTACCAGGGGCAGTGCAGGTCCACCAGCACTTGATACCATGGTCAGCGCATGTCCAGCAGCACTTGATACCATGGGCAGCGCATGTCCAGCAGTACTTGATACCATGGGCAGCACATGTCCAGCAGCACTTGATACCATGGGCAGCGCATGTCCAGCAGCACTTGATACCATGGGCAGTGCATGTCCAGCAGCACTTGATACCAAGGTTAGTGCACATCCAACAGCACTTGCTACCATGGGCAGTGCATGTCCAGCAGCACTTGATACCATGGGCAGTGCATGTCCAGCAGCACTTGATACCATGGGCAGTGCATGTCCAGCAGCACTTGATACCATGGGCAGTGCATGTCCAGCAGCACTTGATACCAAGGTCAGTGCACATCCAACAGCACTTGCTACCATGGGCAGTGCACATCTAGCGGCACTTGGTACCATGGGCAGTGCACATCTAGCGGCACTTGGTACCATGGGCGCACACGTCCAGCAGCACTTGATACCAAGGTCAGTGCACATCCAACAGCACTTGGTACCACTGGCAGTGCAAATCTAGCAGCACTTGGTACCACTGGCAGTGCAAATCTAGCAGCACTTGGTACCATGGGTGCACACGTCCAGCAGCACTTGGTACCATGGGCAGCACACCTCCTTCAAGTCACAGTGGATAGTGACTCAGATCGGTGTAAAAAATCATATAAATTGGAGATAGATTAATTCTACGTCAGTGTTACTATCTAGAAAGATTGCATTCTTAGAGGACAATTTCAGATTGGTAAACTTCCATGGCAACACATAGTTGACAAGTATGTATATATGTTTGATAGATATGAAATTGTAATAAATGAGTACAGTAAAATGCATACATCATGACATGAGTAGTTCTATATTTCTTGTTATTGTAGTTAGCATCTGGAGTATTTTGCTTGTATTGTTTGTGTGGCATCTTGCATTGAACTAAGGAAAGCCATTGTGAAAATTAGAGACATACAAAGAGTCATATAATGTCTGTTTCAAATGTTAATCCTCTAATTTAGATAACTGGACACACATGGAATGCATGCCAGTGCGTCATCAAGAAAGCACTGTAGCAAACTTGGTAGCATTTTTGTTAAATATCTTTTTTTAGTAACAAGTAGTAAGAAAATATTTACGCAGTCGATTAAAATATTTTTGTAGTATTAGGAGAATACAAGCTAATCCAATATCTTCTTGGTGCCTAAGAGCAACAGTTATAACATGTCAAATTTTTTTTATTCATTATAAACTCTTTACATATATCGTCTGGGATTTACAGAGTTATACCCTTGCATTCAGAAAACTCCTCTCTGCTCAGGCTAATCGCCCAATGACAGATGGTAAATTAGCACAATGGAGAGGAATTACATTTCAGAGACATGGTAACGATATGCTAATGAGGTGTTTCTAAGTACTGGCATACCTCTCAGCTGTCCAGATGTTTGCCTCATTTTTGGTCTGTTTATCATAAATGTGTGGTTTTCTGGTAAATCATTGGTAAATCATTGAGGGTTGAAGTCAGAAAGTAATGACAGAATATTGAGTTTCAGTCTTCATACCCTTCAGAAAATACATGCTTATACAAAACCTGTTACTCTTATCAACTTTCAAAATTTGTAAGAGCAATATTTAAAAGGTGTCCCTATTTTGGGGCCTTTTATTTATGTCTTTGTCCAGATTTCTTGCTCTATGAGTTTGAGACATATGAGTATAGGTTTATCATGTCTCTCTCAAAATGGAATAATGATGAACATCGATAAAAGATAGAATGATTATAAGGACAAATGGTGACATGTACATGCATGGCTAGATGGATAAATGGTGACATACATGCATGGCTAGATGGATAAATGGTGACATGTACATGCATGACTAGATGGATAAATGGTGACATGTACATGCATGGCTAGATGGATAAATGGTGACGTGTATATTTATAAATGGGTACTGAAATGCAGCATCATTTTAACAAAGCCATACCCCCTGCACACACATCTGTAAACAAGCCCCCCCCATAATGGATTACACTCAAGTTCATATGCCTCCACACAATAACACACCCACACATACAACACATAAACTCAGCATCCCCTTTCTAAACACTGCAGTGTAACCACACAGGCTGACCCAGACACATGCAGATTCACTCAGCCTCACACATACCTCTACAAACATGTGCACACAATGATATTTATTTTATTTACTTATTTAAAATTTGCTTGCCAAGATAGTCCCACTGGACAAGCGTCCATTTTCAGCAGAGTCCTGGGGAGAAAAACTCCATAAGTTTACAGAGAGAAGAAAAATTTACAAAAGAGACAGTACAGAGTAATACAGAGATATACTGCCACTCATAGGGTTCTTCTATACTTACTATAGGTACTCTCAGTGGAGTGAATATTCAACTGATATCTTTTAAAGGCATTCACTTTTTTCCAACTACAGTAAAATGGAAAATAGCAAACGTTTCCTGGGGGAGAACACAGGCCTAATTAGCATTAAACACACCTCTGGACTGCATTATCATATGGTTTCCCCAATGTACCACTCTCTGTACTAAGGCCCCATAAGGAAAAGCCTAAGCAGTGGAACAGTCTCTGATCCAGAAAAGCTAGCCATGATATGGTAACCTTCTGAAATAAGGCTACTGACTCAGAAAGGTTTACCATGTTGTCGAAATCAGAGATAAGGCTACTGCATCATAGTAAGTCTTTCTGAATTGCCCCATAGTGTGCGCTTCTCGGCCATGTGCAGGGTTCTGGTGATATAAAGATAATGCAGATATATGTCTGCTCAGTAGTAAGACACCTCCTGCTTATCTTTGAATCTCAGCCGCTATTTTCTCTACTAAGCTACCCTCTAATGTTAGTTACTCTTCAATACACAAATCTTGGAATTTCCTGAGGTATGAGTCATCTGTTATCACTGATATCAACTATAACTTTTACTATTTTGTACTTAAATACCCTGTAACAAGTGTAATTTTGCTCAATGATCATCATTTTCTCTTTTTTTTGCCTTTCTCAGTTTTATCTACTATACTTTGCCCTACCATGGCTAATATTACCTTTGCTTTAAGTCTATTTATTTATGAGATACGAGCATTATTTCCAGATGCAGCATTTCAACCAATATGTTCATTATTTATAATCTTGAAATAGTTCATTAATGACATGGAAAATTAACAATGCAGTATGTTATAAAGAAAGTAATCAAGGTGAAAAAGCGGTTCTTACATAATAAAGCTTTGTATACATGTGCAAATTTCCCATATAATTTCCTATGCAACTTGTCACTTTTATTCTTATATATAATAGTATCCAAATAAAGTAACTGGTTTGATATATTCTGCAATAATAACTAGTGAATTAGCTCATGTCTTTCATGTTATAAAGTCCTTAAGTCTATCTTGACCATCTTGAAAAAGAAAAACAAATCCATCACCTATAATTCTCCTAAATATTATTTTATCAAAATATGTAACAAAAAAGTCATCATTTATAAATCTAAATAATACTATTTTATCAGAAATATTTTTATTTCTAAGATAGCTGCTCTTTTCTTTTGTTAAATATGTACATATGTAAGCTAATTAGTAGAGCGATTCTATGATCAACACTGATGGTCCCTGTCCATGAGTGTCATAGGTGCCACCCCAGGGTTGAATTTATGATTACTCATCCAACTGTGAAGGCTGCATTTAAACAGAGTTATTGTACATGAAGTGGGAGCTTACTCCAGAGGAGTTGCAGTCTCTTGGAGACACATCTGTCTCTCCCACATAATCTGTCAATGTCACAGCCTAGGTTGAGATCACTGGAGTGAGTCACTCTTGTCCAATTTGATTTGAGGATATGCAGCATTTCCGTTAGGGCAGGGTCAAAGTGTGCTCTGTAGACCAGGCACAGGTCACCTTTCAACAGCCTGTAAGATAAACAGTATTACTAAACAATAAGTTAATATCAGCTACCCCGAAATCTTGCTGGTTAACAATGGTTTCACTCACCTCATCATATGCTGCATATCTTCAATGTATCCCCAGGCTTGTATCACCAAGTCATAAAGCTATAATCTAACATTATTGCGCTTCACTTAATTGAATTCTGGGTTTCAGATCCAGATGGCACTGCATTTCATGTCTTCTCAACTACAGTTAACCCTGATGTTCTATCTTGGCTTTCTCTTAGATCATGGTATATACACTGCCAGGGAGAGAATTTCTTATGTGGAATTTATTATCAATTATATATTTATTTATTTATTGATATTTGATTACCGAGAAAGTCCGACTGGGTAGAAGCCCATTTTCAACACAGGCCCAGGGAGAAAAGCTCCAAATTATTTACAAAACATTTTAACAATAACTTTACAATCTTCAAAAATAAAACAAAAATATCTGCAGTTTAAATAATAACAAATTAGACATAATATAAAACCATTGCTTAAGAACTGATACAACGTATATGACAATTATTTAATATTTAGAGAAATTCTACACAGTTTGTAGAGACATTAATGGTAAGTTAGTCTAATACAAATAGGAATTGCAATATGAAGAGAGGGAAAAGCAGGCTTATGGTATATTTAGAGAAAGCTGGGAAGAGAATTAGATAAGTGAAGAGAGAGTATGCAAGTATAAGGGGGTAGGAGGTTGGCATAACGATTACGGTGTTTACCTTACAAAAACAAGGTGCAGGATTCAATTCTCACATGGGGTAATTGGCTAGGCATACAATTGCACACCAAGGCAGTTAGGTTCATAGATTACTATTAGGCTATCTATAAGGAATGAAAAAGTACTTGTTCACATTTAGGCTTATAGCTTATCCTGGTTTTGAGCAAGAACAGAGACACATTTTGGCTAGGCTGACTTTCAGACTGGTTTTGAAAAATGGGACGGAGGGTATAGACCTGATAGATACAAGTAAGGAGTTCCAGGCCATAGCAACCCTGTATGAGTACAGACAATGCCCAGCATTAGATTAGATTTGCTATGTTTGTAGACAGGAGTTTTTGGTCACTAGATCTCAATGACAACATATTTTTTTAGTGCTAATAAAGTAATATTTTGGTCAGGCATACTAAAAATGTTTTTGTGAAATAAATTTAAATTAATAAATGTTAATAAAACTAAGATCCGCAATAGCCATGGAATGAAAATAATTTCTAATCTGATGGATAAACCTAAGTCTATCACATTATCGCTCATACCTTGACAATCCAAAACATCTGACCTCCATAAATTTTTTTTAGTGCTAGACAGGCAGATGCATAATTTTATAGGTAATAAGGAGTTGTTTCTGTGTTAGCTGATGTGACATTTCTAAACAATTTAGGCTTTTCAGTGCTATACAGTGGCAGTTATGTTATAGCATTGCTCAAGTTTTCATTTTTGTGAAGCCTGGAAGTTAGTAAGGATGGGACCACTATAAAGAATATATGGATGATATTCAATTCTACTGCTCATTTTTTTACAGGATTCTATGCCAAATATTACCATTCTTGTAGACTGCTTGGTCTGAGTTGCTCACTGGTTGAGGCTCAAAGCAACATGCCACCATTCATCTATCTGTCCATGCTGATATATGCCATTATTGTCCATCCATACATCCATCCAGGGTTGTACAGGACACTATTCATCCACTTGTCCATATGTAGACATGTCATCAGTCTAGCTATCCATGGTTATATATGCCATAATTCCTGTATTTGCCCACACTTACATGTGCCAAAGCCACGCACTGATCACATTATCCTTTGCATTACCCTTTAGTATCTTCTGGAGTCAACACAATAGAAAATGTGTTTTATGTCTTATCTGTGTGTAGTTCTTCATAACAGTTTGACACTAAATGACTATGTTTAGGCTGTTGTAAAAGACATGTTATTTCTTTCTGAGGGCACATTCCCTGGTCAGACATTTTATAATATCTTTGAACCTGGTTGTGATGGCTCCTGCACTGGGTACTTTATGGCCTTCTACCTCAGGCATATGGTGTGTGACCTGGCTTGACTGCAGCAGGTGCAAAATTCCATAGACAGGTTACTGACTGGTGCTTCTCACACCAGTCCTCTTCTTATATTACTAAAATTGTACAAGACCAACACGTGATTCCAGTCATTATGAAATGTGTCATTATGATCTTGTCATCTACCACACCTTTCACAATCCAGATCCTGCTTTTCTTAAGAAGCAACTGAAATTCAATGTACCTACATGTGTCAAAGTGATTAGGTCAGCAATTTCTGGTTGATCCAAGTGCCAGATTAGAAAACATCTGGTAGAACTTCTTGTGCATAACTTGTTCCTGTCTTATGCAATCAACCACCACTCCTGATTCTGATAAGCAATGATTGTTTTTAAAATTTCATCCTTTAAAGACAGTACACTTTAGACCATTGTAAGGGTGTCTTAACTGCCTACAGACTGAAAACAAATGATTAACTTTTTTTTTTATTTAAGGAAATATCCTAGCAACTGTTCAGACATGCCCATATTGTACATAAGGGCTGGGATTTACAGACATCAGTGTTGTAGCACACCTTGCATTGCATTGATACAGTGAGTTGTGTTGCTATGCCATTGTGCTGTTATAATTAGAAACATTCCTGGTAGCATGTCATTAACAAGGAATATATACAGCTATATATCACTCAATTTCACACTGAGCTAATCGGAGGAAGTTGGTGGAAGGGATCTGAGCTAACGAATCTGAGATATATAACATTAAGTATCCTGTTTTTTGCTTATTTCTGAGTTATTTATAGCACTTTTATTTTACTCACTGTGTGTTAGTGGTAGGTCATACAGACTAGTGTTACCAGGGTCCTGGGTTCGAGACTGACAGTGGGAATTTATTTTGAGGGTTGGGAGGGTGGCCTAATGGTTAAGGTGTTTGTCTTACAAACACAAGGTGCAGGGTTTGAGTCTCACAAGGGATAATTGGCTGGGCTTAAAATGGCTCGCAAGAGCAACTAGCCTAGTACTAATCAGTGTCAGTGTCAGTGTCTGCTATTAAGAAGATTTTTTTACAATTGTTAAGCATCTGGTTGGGTTTGTTTGTTCTGATTTCCTGCTAGGAGTGTATCATATAACTTGTTTGCATTTAAAAGCATTCTCTAGAGTCTCCTTGACTCTTTATCTGCTTAAAACATTTCTGCAGTTTTTTCTACCCAAGTTATGTTGGTAGTGAAGCATTGTTCATACTCAGGCTTGTGTTTTGGGCCTAGTTGTTTGTTAGTAGAGGCTGTGTGTTTGAGCACATGTCCCAGGTCATCATAGCTTAGCCAAGGCCAGTATAGCATTTCAGTAAGAGTGTATTGTTTGTGGTCATTGGCTGACTGCAGTTTCCTGGACTAAGCCTTGGAATACGCACCTCATTGGTTCTTTCAAGCTTTTTTTAAAGTTGTTTCAGGTTTCAACTTTGTTACTTAAGAAGTTAACTTGTGACTGTTTCTGCCATTTCACACTGAGCTAATTCGAGGAAGGGCTCTGAGCTAATGAATCTGAGATAAGTATCCTGTTTTTTGCTTATTTCGGAGTTATTTATAGCACTTTTATTTTACTCACTGTGTGTGAGGTATTAAGTAGAATTTTCTACAATTGTTAAGCATGTGGTTGGGTTTGTTTGTTCCGATTTCCTGCTAGGAGTGTATCATATACCTTGTTTGCATTTAAAAGCATTCTCTAGAGTCTCCTTGATCCTTTATCTGTTTAAACATTTCTGCAGTTTTTTTCTACCTACGTAGTGTTGGTAGTGTAGCATTGTCCATACTCAGGCTTGTGTTTTGGGCCTAGTTGTTGGTTAGTAGAGGGTGTGTGTCTGAGCACATGTCCCAGGTCATCATAGCTTAGCCAAGGCCAGTATAGCATTTCAGTGAGAGTGAATTGTTTGTGGTCATTGGCTGACTGGGGTTGCCTGAACTACACCTTGGAATAAGCACCTCATTGGTTCTTTCAAGCTTTTTTGAAAGTTGTTTCAGGTTTCAACTTAGTCACAAGTTAACTTCTTAAGTAACAGTTTCTGCCATTTCATACTGAGCTAATCAGAGGAAGTCGGAGAAAGGGCTCTGAGCTAACGAATCTGAAATATATAACATTAAGTATCCTGTTTTTTGCTTAACTGCGGTGGTGGTGCTGCGGTAGCGTTGTCGCCTCACAGTAAGACGTTGTCCTGTTCGATTCTCAGCTAGAGCGGCTTCTGTGTGGAGACATGCGTGAATGGGCATACCTTCGTTGAAGGTTGTGCGTCAGGGCTGGCAACTCGGCACGTAAAAATCATCTGCCAATCATTAGCGGACCGGAGTTCCACTGTAGCGACCCCTAACTGGGAAAAACTGAAAGACACAGCATCCTGTTTTTTGCTTATTTCTGAGTTATTTATAACACTTTTATTTTACTCTCACTGTGTGGTATTAATTAGAATTTTCTGCACTTGTTAAGCATCTGGTTGAGTTTGTTCTGATTTTTTTTCCCACCCTCCGTCCCTATTGGTATTTTGTTTTTATAAATGGTGGCTTTGCAGTTGCCCACCCCTACTGTAAATTTGATCTGGGACACTCCTCCCAGTCTAGTGTCATTACCTCATTCTACCTATTCCTGGGAGAACATTTGAAAAGGCCAAAGAAGTTAGCTTCTGCTCCTCCTTTCCCTTTTCCACTTTACAAAAAAAATAAAAAATCTAAGCTTGTTTCCTGCTTTTCCTATAAGTTGTCTAGTCCAGATACAGATTTGCCGTATCCAGGACTGTTTGTAAGCTTCTGAGCCCCCAAGCCTTTCTTTGTTAGATGGAAGCCTTCTAGCTTAATTTTGTTTCTTAGAACTAGCCAGTTATCTAGTTTCAGCACTCATATCTGTTTCTTTGAGCTCACCACTTGATCAGAACTCATTGTAAGAACTAAATAAGCTACAAATTACTACAGCACTCAACTTTCCTCACTTGTCTAGAGAAAAACAGTTTTAGTATTTAATAGATAAGCACCTACCCAGGCATGTCTAAAGGTCAGCTCCTGGTGTTTTCTCCTGTCTACCTGATGAATCTGGGCATATTGGGGCAATGCAGCAATTGCCTCATGTACACAGACCACCCTCTCCTCTCACCACCCAATACTACAACCTGTGAGAGATGCACTCAAATAACCAAACTGGAAGCAAAGCTCTCTTCACCCAAGACTGGACTAGAC
This sequence comes from Protopterus annectens, assembly GCF_019279795.1. Classification (NCBI taxonomy): domain Eukaryota; kingdom Metazoa; phylum Chordata; order Ceratodontiformes; family Protopteridae; genus Protopterus; species Protopterus annectens. The sequence continues at coordinate 158,246,828 of NC_056749.1, forward strand.
AGACAAGAGGAGAAGGTAAACACTTGCACCACACCACACTCATCACATAGTCCCGCAAAACCTACACCAACAAAACACAAACATAGAAACACACACCTACATTCGTGGAGGCTCTCAAAAAAATCTACCCAAGCAACAGGGACCTCCAAAGCAGAAACGCAAGCAACCTCTACCCCCCCAACACAACCCAAATGACACACAGCCAACAAAACTCAGTGTGCCACTCAACCACAGCCCATAAAGCATAACAACATACCTAACACTCTAGTCATAGGTGACTCTACAGTCAAGCACACTATGTTCCACTCACCAGGCTAAACAAGCAGAAAGTCACTGTCAGCTGCCTGTCAGATACCAGGATCTGCCACATAATGCATGCACTCAGGTCACTCCACAGCAAGTACAAATATGACTCTGTCATGGTCCATGTTGGTGTGAATGACCTGAGATGTACCTCCCTGAACTACATGAAAAGAGACATGGAGGAGCTTTCTGATCTTGTAGCCCAGGCAGGTATGACCCTAACCCTGAGTAGCATCCTGCCATCACCCAGAATGATACCACAGTACAAGGAAAAATGAATGACTTCAACAATTGGCTAAGCATTTGGCGTCATTCTAAGGGGATCCAGTATCTGTCTGCCTGGGATGACATGATCGACAGACAATGATGCTTTGCCAGAGATGGCCTGCACCTGTCATCCTTGGGATTCCGGATACTGGCTAAGGCTCTTGCCACCCCTATAGTGCCTTTTTCAGGCAAGATCCAAATGACAAATTCACCACCATAACATGAACAAGCAAGCAAAATCTGAGAGTAATGCTACTCAATGCTAGAAGTCTAAACCTCAAAATGCACTCACTCGAGGCACTCCTTAAAATGGAGAACATCGACAGAGACTTGGTTCAAGGCTGCAGAGAGCATCCCTGCATTACCAGGCTATAATTCATACCACACCTTTCGGCCACCTAACTTGGATCGAAGCACTAAAGGCAGAGCCATGTCCATATTCATTAAGGATATCCACACCTCCAGGATAGTTGCTCAGCATAATGCATCTGAGATTATCCAAGTGCAAGTAACTCTGGGTAAGACCACAATGCAAACTGTAGCTTGCTACAGATCCCTCACCATGCCTCAGGATTCCCACTCCTCATTTCTTGATACACTGGAAAATATTAGGGTACAACCTAACACCCTAATAATGGGCAATTTCAACTAGCCCACCATTAACTGGGAAAACTACTCATGTACCAACTCTTGTGCTCAACGTTTTCTGGAATTCATAAATTCCAATGCCTTGGATCAACTTATCCACACCCCCACCAGGGGCAGCAATATCCTAGACCTGGTCATTACCAACATGGGCAAGCGGTGTTCCACACCAGAGGTCAATTCCTCGTTGGTCAGATCTGACCACAAGCAAATCACCCTAGCCATCCACATCCCAGCCCCACCCCACCCCCATTAGGGAAACCACTGTAAAAAATTTCTCCAAAGCCAACTTCATGCTTAAGACATAAGTGGCAAACTTCACGACATCCATGCTGATGGACAATAGAGATACGACTGCTGAATCCTATACAATTGCACTTTATAAGCACTTACATGAGTGCATGGATCGTGCAATCCCTAACAGAACCAAGATGCTATCCTCCAAAAAAAAGGAAGCCAATCTGGTGGTCCCCTGCTATAAACAAACTCTACAACAGAAGAAAAAAAACTGTTGCAAAAAAGAGTAAAATACCATGATTGGAGGAACTCAGTGGTCAGCCTCAGTAAGAAGCAGAGATCCCTCATAAAATCCTCCAAAATCACAATTGATTCTAAAGACCACCACAAAGCATTCTATAGCTATATCAAGAATCTCAATGGCAAGACTCAGGTCTGCTCTGAGTTACAGCACAATGGCACTAAATATACAGAACCAACTGATATTGCCAACATCCTGGCAGATAGGTTCATTGCTAACTTTATCCCTCTCTCATACCCTAAAGGGCCCATCTCTATACCGGAAGAATGCAAAGTACCTGTAATCACGGCTGCACAGGTAAAAAACACTCTCTCCAAAGCCAAGAACACAGCATCCATGGGACCTAACAACATCCCAGGCTGCGTTCTACATGAACTACAGAATGAACTGGCACTCCACCTAAGTACCATGTTCAGTCATAGCCTCACCTCAGGCTTTGTGTCCAATGAATGGTGCACAGCAACAGTTATCCCACTCCACAAAGGGGGAGCCACCACGGACCCCGGAATCTCCCGCCCCATTAGCCTGACGAGCCTGGTCTGCAAGGCTATGGAGCGTATCATCATAGAACTTATAAACAATGACATTGGTAAATCTCCAAATTCTAGACCCTACCCATTTCGGGTTTGTAAAAGGCAGATTATGTCTCCTCAACCTGATAGACATCTTTGAAGCAGTCACCAAAGCTGTAGATGAGGGTAAGGTGGTACACACAGCCTATCTAGATCTCACCAAGGCTTTCAACACAATCCCCCACTCTGGAATTATAGACTAACTCACTAAACTAGGTATAAATCCCTATGTCATAAGAAGGGTAGCCAACTGGTTCACTGACGGAACCTACACTGTGAAAGTAGCAGACTCTAAATCCAACTTGAGATCAGTGACAAGTGGAGTACCACAGGGTTCAGTCCTAGGTCCTCTCCTGTTTGGTATCTACTTCTCTGAAGTACAGGCTAACACAGAAGGTCTTTGGCTAACAAAGTTCACAGATGACTGCAAACTAGGAGCCATAATCTAATCTCCTAACAATGTGGACATCCTAGAAAAGAGCCTCACTGAGACAGATGCCTGGTGTCAAAGCCATGGCATCAAGCTCAGTGCCAAAAAGTGCATTGTCATCCCTTTTGGTAAAAACTCTGTACCCATGAACTACCACATAGACGGTAGTCTACTTAACACCGAAAGTGTGATAAGAGACCTTGGGACACAGGTGGACAGTAGTCTCTCCTTTGATAATCACATTGCCACAGTAGTCAGGAAATTCTTCTATGTGGCACACCTCATCACAAAAGGTTTCTCATCCAGGAAAAAGAGGTCATTGTTCCCCTCTAATTATCACTCATTAGACCCATTATAGAGTACAACGCCCCTTTTGGTATGTACCTCACAAGATATCTACAACAACTGGAAAGGCAACAGAAATACCACATAAAGAGGATCACCAGCCTCAAACAGACGCCCTATGCAGACTGTCTCAAAAAACTCCAGCTTTACTCTGTCACATATCGCCTACTCAGAAACAATCTCTACCTAACATACAAAGCTATGTCAAACCCAGAGCTGCTGGACATGCTCCACGTAAAGAAATCCCAATCCCTCCGAGCTGCATGCTCTAGGGACCTAACCCTTGTCACCACAATAAACAGAACATGCTGGAGGGATAGATTCCTATCTCAGAGACTTCCCATACTCTGGAATAAACTACCTATCTATATCAAACAAAGGTCCTCATTAGCACTCTTCAAGAAAAATCTTGATGATTGGATAGGAGATAGGAAATTCACAGCGTGGATTGCTTCTGTGACTCTGCTTAACAGGGCCACAGGAAAATAATTTTCTTGTGTGGCAAAAGCCAGGGTACCATTTGCCTAGGCTTATATAGGCCCTGGGGCCAATAGCCTAGTACCTACCTATGAACCTATGAATTGAGCAGTTCTGTACTACTCACTGTACAGCAGCTCCTGCAGACCACACAGAGGCATACACAATTCATCCACACTGAAAAAACTGACACTTGTTTGGAATGCAATCGCACACACAAGATTCCAGTCGTACATCTATAAACATAGTGGCATGCAGCTACATAGGCACAACCCAATCATAAGCACAACACAAACACAAATACCTAGTTACACTTTAACATATAGTTTTACAGCTGTCAAACCCAGAGGAGCAGGCATGCCTAAGACCATAGTGGTGACTGACAGTGCAAGGTGTTGTTACACACACACACACACACACACACACACACACACACTCATACATACACAGGTACACAGACATGCATGCACTCAGTAGCAAAAAGCTCCCAATTCATACCAGTCAGGAATAATGTGTCTCTCTCATTCTCTGTCATAACACACACACACACACACAATCAGCATTCACTATCTTGACATTTATACTAGCCACAAGTCACATTGAGTAGATGTCACACAGACACACTGATAGGCATGTGCACACATACACACTCAATATAGACTTATGCAGAAAAACTAATGCATGCACTCATACAGTCTCCACTATACTCATAAAAAATATATAATTATTATTAAAGAGGTTTGATGACATTACACAGTTTATCCTCTCCCAGTGCTTGATACATTTTGTATCATGCATTTCACTATTGAAATTAAATGTGGCTTTATGATTCATTCTAGTCATCTCTTTATTTAATTTGTATTTATTAGCATTTGTTTACCTCTAAATTATATCTGGGAAGAAAAACCCTCTTCAGCAGATGCCAGTGGAGAAACCTCCAGAGTCTACAGACATAACATGAATAAATAATGAAATACAGAAATTCAATGCACAGTTACTTGGGTTAAACATGTACAAAATTACACAGAATCAAGACACTGAATATTTGGAGATATGCATAAGAATAATACAATAATTATTGTGATGTACAGAAATTCAAGAGCTGTTCTGGTGAAGACATTTTATCAATTAGACTTATTTATTAGAAGGTCATATTACATGCAGTTAGGGATATTTGTGAATATATAGTACAGAGGAAGCAAAAGATTGTCTAGTGATTACATATTGTACTTACATGAAAAAGTGGTAGCGCAATACTTATTATATTTCTCTTATTTCCTGCTAGTTGTCGTTGTTGTCTTTCGGCTTTTCCCGGTTAGGGGTCGCCACAGCGGAACTCCGGTCCACTAATGATTGGCAGTAGATTTTCAGGAATGCCGATGTGCCAGCTTGACGTTCAACCTTCAACAAAGGTACGCCCATTTATGCATGTCTTTCAAACGCCCACCCAACCGTGGGGAGGACATGCAGACTCCACACAGAAGGCACTCCCTGCATTCCAGCCGAGAATCGAACAGGAGAACCTCTTGCTGTGAGGCACCAACGCTACCGCTATTTCCTGCTAGTGCTAGAGCTAAACTGAGTAGAAGCTGAGTTTCAAAGGCAGATAAGAAATTAAGTGTATGATGAAGCAGCTGATGACTGACAAGGTAATAAAAAGGTTAAACAAGAGCATTAAGACAGAGACATTTAATGGTGAAGGACAAAAGTTTTTCAAATAGTGAATAACAATAGAGACAGATATGCTGCTGTTGGGGGTTGTGATATTTATATCTACAGGTAGTTTATTACATTCCTTTGAGTTGAAAATATTAATTCCAGGTTAGTTAATAGGTGTCAGTAAGAAATATTTACATTCTGAGAGTTTACATAGGTAGTGACCAAGAGCAAGGTCAAGAATCCAGTAGGTATTTATCAATTTTGAAGGCAGGTCATTAGTTATAGTCATTGAGACTGAGTTCCATATTTTAGTGACACAGTTTCATAGATATTTACTAGGCTAATGACATTTCCACAGATTGTGTACCAAATTAGGGGTATGGATGAGGTGACATGAGGTAATGAGGCAATTTACACCAGTTCAGTTGTTGTGAGGCAATACAGTGGTGTAACCTATAAGGCACACTTGCCACTTTAAGGTAGCACTGTTCTAGTTTAGATGTTAGTGCTTTATATACATTTGTTAAGACTGGACAGCTATATAGTAGAAATGTCTATATTTTTGAACAGATTCATAGGTGTATACTAGGGTAATGACCACTAGGGCCCTTATAAGTCTAGCTGTGCAACCCAAATGCAACCAACACATTTGAGTTATATAGGTGGTGATTTACTGACTGCCTCTGTCCATCAGGGATATAGGAACCAGACAAGGGGTGAATTTCTGATTACCAATCCATTGGTCCAGGTTGCACTAGCATAGAAATAGGGAGGAACTCTGCTTTACATGGATGTAGCACCTGCTAAAGAGAATGGGAATTATTTGAGAATCTTATCTGTCTTTTCGGCATGTCCTATTTATAACACAAGCAAAATGTAAAAGTCTTTTCATTTAGCAGTTCTGATGAGGTTTGTTTTGGGGATGCTCAAAAGGTTCATCAGAATAAGGCCCAGGAATGCCTTGTATACCAGGCAAAGATCAACTCTTAGATGTCTGTATGATACAGAGTAGACAGACAGGGCATTGAGCCTATCAGGGTAGAACATTGTGATTACTCCCTGTATTCTTTTTGTAAGGAACCTTTGTGGACATTCGAGTTCCTGCATTGGTCTGGTCAGGTACATACTAAAGGGGTCATTATACTCTATGATGGGTCAAATGAGGGCCAAGTACAGTGGTATGATGACCTGTCTGGACCTAGATGTCATGTCATTGCTTAAAAGGTGAGCTACACAGAAGGATTTCCTTACTACTTTGGACATATGTTGGTCAAAGGCTAGGTTACTATCTACACAAGTTCTCAAATCCCTAACTAGTGAATTAGCTTTTAAGGGCCTTTTACTGATGATATAATTAACCAGCGTGGTATACTTCTGAAAAGGTACCATAATGCATTTCTTGGTATTGAGTTGTAAGCTATTGATTTGACATCAAGCATTTTATGTATTATACATTTCTGAAGAGTGTTCCCATCTTGGGATGATTCAATGACTGCTCCCAGTTTGCAACCATCTATGAATACAGTTTTCGATCCTTTAGTTCCAAACTTTGATTCCTATTTAAAAGACTCTTGGGACTTTTTAAATAACTTGAGAAATTATGAGTTCAGTGGTGTTAACAATACATAAATGTTCATTTAGTATTATTCCTCAGGAAGATTGTATTGAATTTCTCAGATGTTATATGCATTCCTTTATAAACATTTCTCTTGGTGATAATCAGCTACATGTTCTAATAAAAGTTCTAATAAGCAGTACTTTTTTGTGTTTTTAACAAACAAGATTATAAATAACTTAGAGTGGGTAGCTATAGGTTCTTTTCCTCCACCTGAGTTCACCAACTTGGTGCTGGGGTGATAGGAAAGTGTAATTTCTTTAAGTACTAATTATTTTCTTCACTTTTATTTTACAAGCAGTTTGTGGACAATCTTTTCTACTATATTTAAAGGGACAGACATTTAGTTGGGGAGCAAAGGTACAGAAGTTGATTTTTTTTAGATGTTACAGTATATATGCACCTCCAAAAAAAACATTTTGAAATTCATAGCAACACACATAGACTAAAAAGTACATTCACAATACTACTGGACACCCTATTCACATGAAGAATATTCTTGGGGCCAATTTATTCATGTATCTAAAAGGTTTTAAAAAGCTTCAGTTTTGGATTATATTATCAAATTGTTTCTAGAAAGATGTCAAACAGTGATTTGGATATTCAGCCACTGAAATATTATCCAAAAAGAGATGCTGAATGTCTACCTATTAAAAATGGTCTTAATATAACTAATATGAAGGATAATTTATAAATCAGTTAGCTTTCTCTCACTTATGACTGTAGACAGTAAAATCAAAGATGTTATTAGTTATAAAAGGAAAAAAAAATAAATAGGAACACTGATTTATGTAAGATAGTTTGTAACAAACCAGTTTTCACCAATAAGAAAAACACCAGCATTAAAAACATATTACAGTATGACAGCAGTCATGGTTGCAGTGTATATACAGAAAAAAGAGGAATATGCAAGCGTGGACATTACTGGATCCATGTAAAATTTACTGACACAACTCACACGCTACTTTGACCATTTGGGAAAATCATACAAAACCAAATACAAATATAATTGACAATCAGTAGCTGTAGTTTATGTAACTCAATGTTTCCAATGTACAGCTTTTATGTATGTAGGCATAACAAAGAAAATTGGAAAAGTTAATAAACATCCTTTTAAATATGGTGCCAGTAATAATGCACTTTTTAAACATTTCTAATTATGCAGAATACAGCTTTTTTGGAAAGGGATGTCAAAAATGGTTATTGGTTGTGAGAGAAATTGTGGAAGATATAAGTAAAAGGGAGGATGTGAAGCTTAAGGTAAGTGATATTAGCAAGACATTTGCTACAGTAAGACATGAGACTTTGTGGGATGTTATGGAGACGTATGGATACATAACTGAATTAGCAGAATATGTATGTCAGCAGATAAAAATAGCAGAGTGAGTGTGTTAGTGAATCTTGGCTGAGTAAAGAAATATGCATGAGGTGTTGTATAAGACAAAGATGTCCCATGAGTGGAATGTTTTTTTTTTTCCATTATATTTTTTTTCCATTGGTAATGAACTGGACAGTAAGTAAAATAGCTTATAAAATGAAAGATGTTAGATATGTGATGCAAAAGGAGCAGGTCCCAGTACATATGCAAACAAAACAGTTGTAGTCATTAAGAACAAAATATGGATGAGGGAAGTGTTGGCTTATCTAAATGGATGCATGAAGAAAATGGTGAGGGTTGGGAGGGTGGCCTAATGGTTAAGGTGTTTGCCTTACAAACACAAGGTGCAAGGTTTGAATCTCACAAGGGATAATTGGCTAGGCTTAAAATGTCTTGCAAGGGCAGTTAGCCTAGTACTAACCAATGAACCTATGACTGCAAATAAAGATAAAAGTAAAGGTTTTATTGATGTGTGAAAATTGGGGGGGGTGTATTCTACAATGAAGGAAATATGTTTGCTAGAAATAATATTTTGGAAAAATGATGTAGTAATGGTAGGGTTTGGTAAAGGAAATGAAAGAAATGTGTCTTCTTTGAAAGAAGCCTAGATTAGTATTCAGGAAAAGGGTTTATCTGGTGACTGCTGTATTAATGGGAAAAATAGCATATATGTCAAACATTTATATTATACAAAAATATGAAAAGGCAATTGTGTAACCGGTACTCTCCTTCATATGGGGATCAAGATTAAACCCAGTCAAAAGAGGTGTGTTGCACATGAGTGAAGATGAAGATGGGGTTAGAGTTAAGTCCAGCTGTATAGTATAAATTCTGTATAGAGTAAGTGGGTAGAGGAAGAGAATGAACAATTAATATTAATAATGTTTAAATTTAAAAGTACAAAAATTCTGAGAGATGAGAAAGAAATAGAAAAAAATATGTAAATAAATAGAAATTATCAAGTAAAAATGCTAACATGGAAAACAAAAACTGATGATCTAGAGAAAGAAGGATATGATATAGTAATGTGATGAAACAATAGTATTATATAAATCCATGGAAAATTTACCAGGAGTGATTATGTCATTAAAATAAGGAAAAAGAAGAAGAAATAGCAAGGCAGTGGAGCATCCAGATTTCCTATGGAGACTAATAATATACAAGTTACTAGTTAAAGGGGAAAATACCAAATAAAAATACGTTTGAAGGAATAAATGTGTTTATTCTGTACAGAGGAAGAGACTGAACATTTTTTTTTAAATTTTAAAGAGTTGTGAAACTCTGGAAAAAGTTTTATGAAGAAATTTGTTTAATATTAATGACAAACTATATAGATACAGTGGATATAAAAAGTGTACACACCCCTGTTAAAATGCCAGGTTTTTGTGATATAAAAAATGAGACCACAATAAATCATTTCAAAACTTTTCCCACTTTTAATGTGACCTATAACCTGTACAATTCAATTGAAAAACAAACAAATCTGTTAGGGGGAAAAATAAAAATAAAAAAACATATAATACATTGGTTGTATAGGTGTGCACACCCTTAAACTAATACTTTGCTGTGTGTGCAGACCCTTAAACTTAAAATAATACTTTATTTTCAATTATAGGACTCTAGTGATAAAATGATTTCCTGTAATTTTAACGTGGCATAGGATTCATCTTACTGAACAAGCCATGCATTTTGGTTCATTGTGTTTTCTCTTATTTTACAAGCAGAAAAATGATTACTATATCAAAATAATGAGTTCCTATTACATTGTCAAACATTTAGGTTTTCGAATGCCTAAACGTTAACACCTAAACGTCAAACTCTCAAAACCATGACCGGCCAATTACGCAAATTTTTTCCCAGGGAAAAAATTTGCTTGGCCATCATCGGGGATTTGCCCTTTTCCCTGATGTAGAGTGATCTTAGAGTTGGCATATTTAGTTAGGGGGCATGGTGGGCAAAGCCCCCCACTTGATTACAGTTTTAAAGTATGTTTTTTTTGTTGGACAAGCAAATTTTTTCTCAGGAGGAAAAAATTTGCGTAATTGGCTAGTCATGGTTTTGAGTGTTCAATGTTTAGGTGTCAGCATTTATGCATTTGACAACCTAAGTATTCGACATTGTAATATAGACCCAAAATAATTACTTGCCTTACAAATTATTTGAAGTAAATAGTATTATTATAGATTCTTGCCTTTTAGGTATGTTTCACCCTGTATATCTTTAGGAGTGTTAAAATACCTTAAAACTAGTACTTTGTTTTTGCAAGGATGTATATATTTCACTAGTGTTTTATTCTGTCTCTTCATCCATTCAATAAAAAGAAATTTGCATTAGTACTTAGTTGCAATGTTATGAGAAGTATTTTATTTATACTGCTTACCACATGCCATGACAGCTGAGGATACTATATAACATTTAGCTGGACAGGAACTCATTAAATGCAAAGTATCTCATTTATTTGTGTGTGTGTGTATATATATGTTTTGAATATGGTATGTTACAAGTATGGTCAGCATCATTATTATATAACTTCTGCAATGGAATAATTGATCATTTATGATATAGTTTAGTGATTGTGAATTTTCATATTCATTGCTGGTGCACTTTTACTTGATGTTTTTCCATTATTGCTTGAAACCTGCTGTCATTTTCATATTCCTTAAAAGAGGATTTTATTAGATTTTTATTTTATTATCCTTTTTTTTTACACTTTGTTGACCAGATTAGCCCCACCAGGCAAATGGCCTTTTTCAGGGAATACCTAAAGTGTTATTGATACTGACTAGAAGAAATGTGGACAGGGCAGCAGGGATCTTCATTTAATCTTTTAGTAAAGTGCATGAGATATTTTATATCTACCTGCATTACAACAAATTGAGGCAGATAGGGCCCTCAGTTTAATGTCGCATCTGAAGGACAGCATACTCAGGTATGCAGGACCTCCTTATATTGTACTGCATTGTCAGTACTGGAAAACAAATCCAAGAAACTACTGCAGGAATAGAACCCACAGCCTTCTGCACCAAATGAGTGGGCTACCTGTTGAGTTACCGACACTGACTATTGAAAGAAACTGCTTGTCATAGTTGATGCTGCATTGAATTTGAAGTTTAATGATATGATATAGCAGCAACAGGATTCGGCACTTGATAATTGTGTGTTAAGTGTACATCTTTTGTATCAAATACAACGTCTTTTAGACCTTAGTAATTAAACATGCCTGATAAATGGTCTGGGTGCATAACAGGCAAAAAGCAAACCATTGCCTTGCTAAGTGACAGCTGTTATGTAAATTATATATTCTTTAAGACGGAGATGCACAGTATGACATATAATAGCACAGTTCAGAATCTATATAGTACAATCAGCACAGAAATGTAACATTTTAAGAAATATTACTGTATAACATTTTGTGATAGAAAAATGCTAAAATACTCCAGATAGAAACTAAGCAACTCTTTGGTTCTATTGTACTCTCCTCAGCAGGACTTGATAACAACCATCTTTTTGTATTATTTGCACTTCTAGTTATCAAAACAGAATAAATGAACTTGAATATAAACAGCCAAATAAGTAAGAGGGAGCAGGCATATATATTTATAGTGAACATCTTGATCCCTGGAGTAAAAAGTGACATTATTACAAAGCAGAGAATAATGTATGTAAATGTTCAAAATTCAAGGAACAATTTTCAGTTTCTGAATTCTTTCTCCAGCTGATAACATGATGAATTTAGAGCCTAAAGTAAGAGATGTAGTTCCAAGCAATTTCATTGTTTCACCCCAGGAAGCTGTATACAAATTGACAATATCTGAGAGTAAGACACTGACAATTTCAGCAATGTTAATTCGCAAGGGAGTTATGGCACACACTAACCTATTAAGTGTAGTTTTAGGCTGCATTAATCTGAAGTGTTTGCTGTATAGTTAAGTATGGAATGTTACATATATAGAATACTTCACATGATTACTTAAAGGCATTATCTGATGAGCTAAAACATTCAGTATTTCAAAGTATTGAGAAATCTGGTCTAATTTATGTTCTGTAACTCCAGTATTTTGTGGAGTAAGACATAGTAGTTCATCATACATTTTAAAATATATTCAAGCATAGCTGAAGACAGAGACAAGGAAGGGATTTAGCAAGGGGAAGACATAGGTTGAAAGATAAGGGGATGATAGAACTCAGCAACTGTGTATTCATTTCTAAGCATTAATATACATAAGCCATCATCTGAGCAGAAAGCGCACTGCTGAATATCACAGCTTTTGTGCCGAAATCAATACACTATCCAGTAAATACTTTGACTTGCACATAGATATGTTAAGGCATTATTCACACTGCTGTATATGACATGCCAGGTCATAGTAAACTCAGCAGTAAACAGGCAATCGCATCTGTTACTAGGTTATTGGCCCTGAAGCCCTTGCAAGCCTAGCCAAGAATTTAGCCCATGTTCCAACAAGTCAGCACCCTATGCCACTGTCCAGCAGGGACATAGGTGGAATCCCAGGGGTGTATTTTCTTTTCCCCATCCAGTTATCTAGGTTGTGCTTAAACAGGTTTAATGAGGTACTCTGCTTTACTGTCTTCTGTGACCTACTATACAGAGGCACAGTCAACTAATCTAAAAGGGTGGCGAAAGCCAAACACACTCTGGCTAGGCTTATAAATGCCCTAGGGCAGATAGCCTAGTATCAACCTATGAACCTATGTAGAAAGGGACTCTATTCCAGAAAAGGGGGAGTCTCTGGGACACAAATCTGTCCTGTGACAAGTCCTATTGATGTCACAGACTATGTTGAGGTCTCACGTGTGGATTACTTAAGTGGAGCTTGAATTCTGGATATGCAGCATTCCCATCAGAGCGGGGTCTGAGATTGGTTTGTATGCCAGACAGAGGTCACCTCTGAGGAGTCTGTAGAAGACTGAGTAGAGGGACAGGGCTTTTAGAATATCTGTGTAGAGTAGATGTTTTGAGGCCCTGGATTCTCCGGATGAGGAATCTCTGTGGTCTGTCCAGCTGCTGCATGTGCTTTGTGAGGTACATGCCAAAAGGGGAATTGTATTGAATAATCAGTCTTATAAGGAAAGAATACATGGATGTTATGACCACCTTGTCCCTGGATGAGATACCTTTACTAATGAGGTGAGCCATGTAGAAAGCTTTCTATACAACAGAGGCAATATGGTGGTCAAAAGTCAGTTTGCTAACAACCTGGGTTCCCAAGTCCATCACGAATGACTGCGTGCTTAGTGCCTTATTATCAATGTGATAATTTGTGGGGACATCATTCTCCCCAAAAGGGATGATGATACATTTTTTGGCATTCAGTTTGAGGCCATGTTTCTGGCACCAGTCACTTGTTTGGGCAAGACGCTCTTGGAGGATGTCCACATAACTAGGGGAATTGATGACAGCACCCAGCTTGTAGTCATCTGCAAACATGGTCAGCCATAGCCCACTAGATTTGGCCTGTACCTCAGATGTATATCCCAAACAGCAGAGGCCCCAAGACCGATCCCTGGGCTACACCACTTGTTACATGTCTACTACATGAGGTGGCTTCACGTATTTTGACTAGGTGAGTACTATCAGTAAGCCAGTTTGCTACCCATCTGGTAACATATGGATTGATGCTTAGTCGAGAGAGTTCATCTATTATATCTGAGTGGAGAATAGTATCGAAGGCCTTGGCCAGGTTAAGGTAGGCAGTGTGCACCATCTTCCCCTCGTCTATGGCCTTGGTGACTGTCTCAAAGAAGTCAAGCAAATTTAAGAGGCATGACCTCCCCTTGACAAAACCAAACTGTGTTGGATCAAGTGTCTAGTGGTTGCCAATGTCCTTGTTAATGTGTTCCATGATAATCCGCTGCATGGCCTTGCAGATCAGGCTAGTTAGGCTGATGGGTCTATAATTTCCTGTCTCGGTGGACACTCCACCTTTTTGCAAAAGGGATGACAGTAGCTGTCCTCCACTTCACTGGGATGAATCCAGTACTCAGGCTTTGGTTGAATAGGGTGCCCATTGGTGCTGCAAGTTCCTGCCTGAGTTCATGTAGGATGGACCCTAGTATGTTATCGGGTCCCATGGAGGCTGTATTTTTTGCCTTTCAGAGGGTAGTGATGACTTGCTCCCTAGAGATAAGGGGAGGGGAGCTGGTACTGGTGATGTCCTGTTTTACTGATGGGGAGACAGTGAAGTTTTCACTGAACCTGTCTTGCCAGCAGGTCAGCTATATCTACAGAGTTTGTGTATATGGTGTCCCTGACCACGAGTTCCAAGCAGATCTTGGTGATTCCCTTCAGTTTGCTTTGGAGGATTTCACTAGTGCTCTAATTTGCTTGTTCAGGCTAAGGAGAGATTGTTTCCAATTAGACACCTTCTCCTTCTTGGTCCTGGACAGCAATTTTTTCCCTTTTATTATAGAGTGTATTTATTGTAGATGTCCAACAGACAGGTATACTCTTCCATGAGGAGGAGGATTTTGTCCTGTCTGGTATTCCTGATTCCGTGCAGCTATATAAATGCGCATATAGTACTTTGGGGTAAGTTTGGACTTATGTGCCAGTTCCTGTGGAGGGGGTGGGGGATGTGAAGCTGTTTATACCTTTCCTCAGGTGGGTGTAATCAGCTTTGGAGAAGTTTTTTTGTTTGACCCTAGCTGGGGGGGGGGGGGGTGTTGACTTCAAAAGTGACTGCTTTGTGGTCAGATCTTACTAGGGATGATGACATGGTAGGGATGCTGCAGTGGTTACTCATGTTGGTTAATACCAAGTCCAAGATATGTTCATATCCTGTGGGGATGTCAACCAACTGGTCCAAGGCATTTGCATTGACAAAAATCAAGGAATCTCTGGGTATTTGTGTTTTTCCATAAGCATTTCTTCCAATCTATGGTTGGATAGTTATATTCATCCATGATCAGAGTAAAGAGTTGAATCTTGATAGATTCAAAGAGGTCCAGATAGGTGGAGTGGGCATCTTGAGTCAGAGTTGGAGGCCTATAGCTAGCTATGATTTGAATAAGGGACTTGTCAGTTGTTAACTGCACCTGGAATATTTCCTGTGCATCATACTATTTGACCAGCCTAGAAGTGTGCATGTCTTTTTATATATATTGCAACTCCACCTCCTTTTGTTTTGCTGCCCACTGTTTGGGGTCTGAATGAATGATAGGAGGATTAACCTTATATGGCTGGGGTGCTCTCCACAGCTTTGAACCAGGTTTCTGTGACTGCACAAATGTCAGCTTCTTCCATGGTTAAGAATGCTTGCAATGAGTGCAGTTTCATGTTTAGACTCCTAGCATTTAGCAGCATGACATTTAATTTATGTTTTGATGAAATTTTCGTGTTAATTTTAACGTCATGGCATTGTATAAAAAAGGAACTATGGGGGAGGCAAGAGCCTTTGCCAGAAGCCTGAAGCCCAAGGGAGACAGAAGATGCAGGCCACCTCTGGCAAAGCATTGTGGCTTGTCAATCATGTCATCCCAGGCTGTCAGGTACTGGATCCCCTTTGAATGACAACAGAAACTAAGTCAGTTGTTAAAGTCAGTCATTATCTGTTTGTACTGAGGCCTCATTCTGGGTGATGGTAGAACCGTGACTTTCTCCTTAACCAGTGTGGTGAGGAGCACATCTGTGTGTCTCATAATGGAGTCTCCTATGAGTAATATGTTGGCTTTATGTTTAGGCCTTACTGGCTCTGAGACACAGGTGTGTGGACAATATTTGGTGTGTGTTGTGGTGGGCAGTGGACTTTGTGTGTTTCTATGCCTCAGGGGTCTCTTTTTGTTTGGGTATGCTTTTGTTGAGGCCTCCTCATATGTAGGAGTGTGTTGTGTAGGTGTGCGTAGTGTTTGAGGTGTGGTGTTCATGTTGCCAACCTTCTCAGTGCCAGATATACTGGTTTGTGGGGGAGAGAGTAATGATACTAGGTGCTTGATGTATTTGCATCTCTCAAATTGTGTTCCTAGATGCTGGTAGTAGAGGGTTGTCTGTGTACATGAGGCAGTTGCTACACTGTCTCAGGATGCCCATATTAACCAGACTGGCAGGAGAAAATGTAGGAAATTGTCCATCTATATTTGTCAGAAACTGAAAGAGCTAAGAGTATAAAGGGAGGAAGGTCTATGAGTAGTACTACTAGATAAAAATACAAGTGCTGCTAAGGGAAAACTTGTAGCTGGAATATCTCAAAAAGGATTAAAAACCGTGCAGCTGAAGATCTGGATACCACAGACCTGTATCTAGACTATGCTACTCAATTTTAAGGTTAAGAACTCAGTAAGAAAAAAAAACTCACTACTTATTTTAAGGTCAAGAACACAGTAAGAAAAAAAATCTCACTACTTATTTTAAGGTTAAGAACTCAGTAAGAAAAAACTCACAATGAAGAACAGATTAATCACTTGTAGTAAAAAAAATAGAACTCCCAGTATGAAAAAATACAGTTAAACAGCAAGGAAATGCAGTAAAATGCAATTAAACAGTAATGAATTGCAGTAGATAGCAATGAAATATAGTTAATCAGTAGACTGCTTTGAAACAGTAGCTCACAAATCATAACAGTAACAGAGACAGCACAAACAAAGCAGTGGTTAAGTAGAATACTGTCATCAATTTAGCGAGGCTACCAACAAGCAGTAATAAATATTGCAAACTAGCTGTTGGTCTGTCTTTCCTGCTAAACATAAGTGAAATTACAGTGCTGAGTGCAAGTAACATTAAAATTAAAATACTGAGTGCAAATAACAGTGCTGAGTGCAGATTTTAAGCCCTTCGTTCAACTTACCTCTGGTGTGGTGTTCTGAGTCAATCAGGGTATTCCCTGTAACCACTCTTACTGCCTTCTCTTTTCCCCCTCTCCCCTCTTTCCTCAAACAGGTTAAACTGCTACAATTCAGTACAGGCATCATTTTCAAATCTAGATGATTAGGATTTCCCTCTCTCTTACCCCCTTGGCTGACCTAGAGTGACTCAGAGTACATTTCTTCATTGTATGGAGTTTTTGTGTAACTGAATGACCTGCTGCTAAATTCTGATTCTGCACAGACTGCTCTATTTTTTTTTCAGAGGCTCTATAAGTAACTAGGGACTTTACTGAATTACTGTGGTAATATTTGTGTTTAAACTGAACCTGTACCTAGAGAAAGTGTATAATCAGAGCTCCTACTTGCTGCATGGGTTTTTAATGTTTAAAATGCACACACACATTGAAGAAGTGCTTTTATGACTTGAATAACTTAGCTATACCTGAAGTGCTTTTACTGGCAGTTTTCCAGTTGTACAATTGTGAACAATTTATTTAGTTTTTCTGGTATATCTTTAAAATCTGGCAAGTGTTTATTTACTGCATTGCTCTCTTGCTTAGGTTTCTTAGCTATAAATCATAGTTCATTCTGAAGTATGCTACTTTACCCCCCCCCCAAACCTTTGAATGCATTATTATAAAATAACTGCCTGTTGTTTGCCTTCATGCTTACCCTAGAATCTCTGCTTTTCTCTTTTCCTAGTTGATCTCTACAGTTCCCTACAAAATGGTGTCTACAGGACTGCAATCAGTTTCTCTCATCATTTAAACAGAGTAGGTTGCACACACAAAAAGCATTTGTTAAGCTTTCACTTACAGTGCTGTGTAATTAAGCAGGTCACCATATTGGTCAGCCATAGGGCTCTTTTTTCTACTTGAGTGTTTTCCTCCTTCCCCTGTAACTTAAGTAAATTGACTCTTACATTAAGAGCTATGATACTTACCTTATAGCTTTAGGACACCTTAGGAAACCTTGTAAACTGCAATAGCCTCGCTTCGCTCGGGCTCTTTTCGCTCCCCTCCCTGCCCCCAATTCCCTCCCGCCCCCAGTACCTCTAAATTTATAGTACTATAGCCACTCTCCCACTTTCTAGATCCTATCTGCTTTCATCTGGGATAATTCCACCCACCCCCATCCGTCTACCTACATTTTAATAGCACCTATTAGCTTTCATCTGGCATTCTCTCATCCCCCTTCCAGTACCTTTACCTCACCACTCTATCTTCTGGTGTTGCATCACCAGGTAAAACAGTCCCTTAACTCACTAGCTGAATCACAGATAATGATATACTCCTATTTACTACCCCTCTTGTTCACACCATACATCCTTTCCTTGTATGAAAACCAGTTTCTCACAGGATTTCAGGTCCCAAAAGGCCATACTATCACCCCAGCTGTAAATCCTTCCACCTTCAACCATACTTACAGTACCAGATCCTATCCAACATCTTGTTCAGTCTATCAACCTCTCAACCCCAGGCACATTAGCTCTAGATCCAAAGACTACCACAAACTAATAAACAAATTCCTGAAGTTCATCACCAAGTATAGACTCAACCTAATACTTGGTGGTGATATTCACCCCAACCCTAGCCCACTCACTTCAGATACACATACCCCCTCTACTTGCAATCTAAGCTACAAACCTACAATTAATAGGCTAACTAACTCTCTCCTAGCCTGTCATCTCAATATTAGAAGCATTAATAACAAGGTACATGAATTGCATGCACTTCTGGATGTCCACTCCCCTGAGATTCTCTGTTTATCTGAATCCTGGTTAAAACCTAACACTAAAGACAATGAAGTGTTACCACCTGGGTACAACATACACAGGCTGGATTGTGCTTCGAGGAAGGGGGGTAGAGTAGCTGTATTCTATAAATCTGAGTTGAATGTCACCATAGATGTAATACAACCACGTCTGATTAATAACGCAGAGATTCTTGCCACCAAATTGCAACTTAATAAAAATAAATGCATTAATATCATCTGTATGTACATTCCCCCGGGTAACAATATATCTACATTTGAATATATCCTGCACTGGCTATCATGTCACTACCCCCAAGAAACCCTACTACTTGGAGACTTTAACATAGACTGGGGCACCTGTTCCACAGAATCCCCAACCACCCATATTAACCTGCATGCATTTACACAAATTATATCCACCCCTACCAGGATAGGTAAATCCAACCAAAAAGAAAGTATACTTCACTGGGTACTCATAAATAGTCACCCCCAACTGTACACCTCTGGTACCCTTCCTTGATGGCCTAAGCGATCACGTTCTCACATATGTAATTAAGCACAAAACCATTAATTCCCAACAACCCTTACTCAGAAAGGTTAGAAACAATAAAAACATTGACCCTGCCAAATTCAAACAAGAACTAAACTCATGTAATTGGTCTATTCTAAAACACCTCCCCTTAGAGGAAGCAGTAGCATACTTTAACAAATTCCTTGAGATCCTTGATTTGCATGCACCTGTTTGTTCAAAGAGAACCAAGGCAAAAACTGTGCCATGGCTTTCTAAAGAGTCTAAACTCAAAATTACCCTTAGAAACAAAGCATGGGCTTTATGGCATAGTTCTAAAGACCCTCAAGATCACATTAAATCCAAGAAATCCAGGAACGAAACCAAAAAATCAATTTTACAAGACAAAAAACAATACTGCTGTAATTTACAGACAGTAAATCAAAATAACCCTCAGATGTTTTGGGCATGTTAAAATAATCTACTACATCCTGGACAAACTTCAACCCCAATCTCTGCTGCTACTATTGATAAAACCCCTGAAGATGTTTCTGACAGTTTTAACCATTTTTTTACTGAGACAATTCAAGCCCTAGCTAGCCAACTACCTCCTAGCTCCCCTGGACCTGAAAGTAGCACCCCTAGAAACCTACTCGCGTTCAGCTTCCAAACAGTCACCACTTCACTTATCCATACCTTGATCAAAAAATTAAAACCCACTACACTTTCTGCTGATCAACTCCCTGCAGAGTACCTACAAAAATCAGCTGATGCTATTGCTTACCCCGTCTCAATACTAATCAATCGAACCATAGTAGAAACTAAAATTCCCACCATCTGAAATATATCCTATGTAATCCCACTTCACAAAGGAGGCAGCTCTACTGAATTCTCTAATTATAGGTCAATAGCTATACTCTCTCCACTTGCAAAGATTATGGAAAAATGTATTCATAGACAACTCATGCAACACCTAATCCAGAATCGCCTTATGGCAGACACTCAGCATGGCTTCCATCCTCATCACAGCACTATTTCAGCCCTCCTATCCTTTACTAACACCATAAACCATAATCACAACAATAATTATATATCCTCAGCCCTCTTCTTGGATCTTTCCAAGGCATTCGATATGGTTGATCACCAACTTTTAATCCACACTCTGCAAACATTATGTCTAGATACTAGAGCCCTTCAATGGTTTCAGTACTACCTGAAGAGTCGATAGCAGGCTGTCCTCTGGCAGAACAAACTCTCTAACCTTCTACATAACACCCTTGGAGTACCATAAGGCTCTATACTAGGGCCCTTGCTGTTCTCCATCTTCATTAATGACCTTTATACTGTCATCCCAAAAGTCAGCTGTATCCAATATGCTGATGACTCTACTCTGATTTGCTCAGCCACATCTCCAGTAGAGTTATGGTCAGCTACCCAGACCACCTTTAATACGATAGAAAACTGGCTTTCTGAACATAGTCTGATCCTAAATCCCAAAAAAAACTAAAATGCTGTTATTTTCACCAACACGTAGGTCTACCGCTTTCACATTTACCATAAAATCAAATGATGGCACAATTATCTCCCCTGACCCCTCTACAAAACTATTAGGTTTCATCATAGACAATAATCTAAAATTTGACCTACATGTTAACCAAACTATCAAAACCATCAATAAAAAACTAGGGTCACTTTACAGAATAAAAGCCTTCCTAACCCCTCCAGCTAAAATTGCCATAGCTCGCTCTCACCTTCTTTCAACCCTTCTGTATGCATCCCCTCTACTCTCAAATTTAAACAAGACTGTCCTTAACAAACTCTCAATTTGCTGCAACCACATTGCCAGGATTGCCACTGGGCTGCCTTTTAGGACACATCAACAACTACCCAGCCTAATCCAGTATAACCAACTGATTATGGCCTATAAAATCCTCTATAATCCGGACAATACTCCTGCACTTAAAAATATTATCATTCCCTATAACAATCCTAGACCGCTTCGATCCTCTAGCAAACTACTAATTCAGACTAGCAAAATGAATAACACTGCCGGTGATTCTCTCTTTGCAAACTCTGTAAGTAGATCCTGGAACTCTTTTCCAGCTGATATTACCTTACTTTCCACCTTAGGTCAATTTAAAACTAGACTCAAACAACATTTGTCACTTAACTGTATCAAGCCTGACTAACTCTCTCTAGAATATGTAAAAATCTGCTAACCAGTTTACTGTGTAATTTAATTTAATCCTGACTTGCGCTCAGGATTAATTGTAACCTGTGGAACTTGTTTAACTTGCTTACTTATGTAATCTCTGTAAACAGTCTGTTTGTAATATGTAATGCTGGTATTATGTAATGCTGTATCTGCTTACCCTTGGATCTTTTCTCCCCGGGCCTCCACTGAAAATGGACATGCATCCAGTCAGACTATCCCGGTCAACAAATGTAAAATAAAAAATAAATAAATAAAAATGCAGTTGAACTCCTAAGCACAGGCAGTAAAAAGAGGTACAGTTTTTTTTTTTTTTTTGTAGAAAGTGAAGAGACAGAAGATAATATAATTCAAGGTTCAGATGCTAATGGGGTGGGCCTTTACCAAGTTCTCACTAGAAACAGTAGAATGAGCAGATGTAATGTGACTGAGGAGAGTGTCCATTATCAGCTTTATATAAGACGCAGGCAACTCAAACCCACCAAGACTTAAGACCACCACAACAGCTGAGCGGGTTGGTGGGAGAAATAAAAAACAGTTACTCAGTAAAACAGAAGTGAAGAAACAGTTGAAAATAAGCACTTATCTTTTACCAATATCACAGCAGAGCACTGCAGCTTTGAACAGCTTGAGCAAATAAGTACAACTGGTTTAAAACACTGGCTATTAAAGGCAGAGAAACAGAAACCTGCCCAATTATCCAATCAAAAATAACAGTGTTGCAGGAATGTTTTTAGCTATATCAAACTAGACTGATTCTGCCACAAAGAAAACAGCTACGCCTCTCCAGACAATAGATTTCACTACAAGCTCTAAAGGTCACAAAAAGTAACAGATATTCAGCTCTAACAGACAAAAAAGGAGACTAAAAACAGTTGCACAGATTACACACATATATAGTAAAACAGAAGTGCAGAAACAGTTGAAAAAAACCACTTATCTTTTTCCAATATCACAGCAGAGGACTGTAGCTTTGAACAGCTTGACCATACATTTCTTATCTTAAACTGTACTTAATTCTAGGCAGACAGAGAAGATTAAAGTTAAATTTCATTAATTTCAGGATGTGGGTGCCTTATATGTTGAAGGAACTGGGTGAAGATGGTGTGGATAGAGCAGAGCAGCTGATGTTAGGTTTAGGTTACTTATCTATTTAGCAATGAGGGAATGAAACAGCTTAGTTTCTTATAAAGCTGGCAACCATAAAAAAAAAATGAAATGAGGAAAATGTTCAACATGCAAGCAGAGGTCATGCAGTTTGTTCTGTCAAGTTATATAAACGCTGGGTTTCTGAAGAGGTTTGGTTTCCCGTGGACAACATATGTGGAAGCACACACAGCTTCCCAATAAGAGAGAACAGAAGCATTGCAAGATCCCACACTAGAAAGCATGCACTCCCATCTGTCAGAGAGGGTCACACCATCATCAGAAAAACCTTTTGTGGTTGGCTGGAAGGCAATGTCTGGCAATCAACCCTTACCCCAAGGAAAACGGGCACATTGACCTAACTGTTCATGAGTGATGATGTTTGGAAGGCAGTAACAATTAAAATACATAAATAGACAAAACAATGGTTACGCATGGTGGATTAAAAAAACTCAACTATCATACCTATATTTCTGAGCTTGACTTAGATTAGATGCTAGCACACACTTTAGAAAATGCACATTAGAATTATTCTCATATTCTTAGTTATTTCTTACAATCCTGTTATTTCAAACATTACTTTTCATGTATAAAAATGTATAAATAGATATAAATATATGTGTTCATTTAAAAAAAAAATGTCCACATTGAATTAAATTTATATTGCATGAAAAGAAAGCCTGCATGTTATTCAGTTTATGAACTAATTAATGCTTTATTAAAGTAAAACAATGTAAGTGCCATGATGTACACAGAGAATGTTTTTGATGTATGTCATGTCTTTGTTACTTGGTCATCCTAGAACAGAGAACAGAGTGCAAGCTCTTGCTATGACTGAAACACACTGGTAAAAGTTGTGAAATGGACAATGATAAATAGTACAAACTATTCTGCATCCAAGGAGATGATGCTTTTGTTGCTAAATTAGTGCTTTTGTTTTCCTTGGACAAAAATCTACCGGAGAAGAAAAGATAATTTCCAAAATGAGATCTTGTTTAGTATGAGGAAAATGTACATAAAAGTCTACCTTCATAAGCTGAGTGATGAAAAAGTTCAACATCCAAATTAAAGGCAATGTCGTTTTTACAAATACAATCCAAAAGAAAAAAACAAAAAACAAACAACCACCTGTACAATGTTGGTAATTTTTAATAAAAAATATTCTGATGAAGTCTTTGTTCACTAAAGTGCTTAATCTAAATTTTTATTATAAACACTTACTGACATTATGCTGGTAGTAACTTTTTTTTCCTTAAGTTTAACATCCAGTCAGAGGGAATATGTAAAAACAAACAGTATAGCTTAAGTATAAACAAAAGTCATATAGAAAAGCATGTATGAAATGAAAAAGTGAATACTTAGTCCTGAAGAAAACAAAGCACTTACAGAGGCTATAGTTTATAAAAAAAAGTCTTCTATTACTTCATGGTCATAGTTGCAGCCATCATCTATATTTCTGCAATTATGGGGGAACTTGTGGATTGTTACTAGAAAACGTAATGGTATTCAGTGCTTCTATTCATGTTTGTTATGTAACCAATTGTTTAATGATTTTATAATGCAAAGCAATATGTGTGATTCCTTAGATATTTTGAATAACAAGTAATGTACTGATTGCAATTTTAGTTGCAACAATACTTGCTGACATTAAAGCTGTTTAATACATGCAAATCACACTTGTACACACAGACAGAAAGACACAGGCACACAGACAGAAAGACACAGACAGACAGACAGAAAGACACAGACAGACATATAGACAGACGGACAGATGGACAGACAGACACAGACGCACGCGCGCACGCACACACACACACACACACACACACACACACACACACACATACACGCGTGCGCACACACACACACACACACACACACATATTGCATTTCTATTTAATCCGTCACTTATTGATTAGTCCTCACACATTTTATGTGCTAGGGAGTTTGGGCTCAAGATTTAAGATCGCACTTATGAGGAAGACTGTAAGAAGAAGGAAAGCAATAGGGAGCTACTGTATTTTTGTCTAGGAGGTCGCTATGGCAAAAGGGCATTGTCGCGAACCTGTCAGGGGTCCTGTGCTAATAAAGTCAGTTAGTAATATTGGCAGCGTCAACTTAGTGACACAGATACTTGAGGAGCTGGATGTTAAAGTTAAGGAAAACATGAAAGGCTATCCCTATAATATTTCTAAGTATTACTAAGCAGAATGTTATCCTCTAAGACATTCAGTAACACAGAACAAAGACTGATGTTCGTCCTGGTAAACATAACCTTACTGTACAGATGTTGACCTCGCTTTTTTTTTTTTTTTTTTTTTAGTACAAACACCACTTCACAGTAAAATTATGTTTCTATCTGATCAGGAACTATTTTTTATTTAATGAAAGGTACTTTCAAAAAAATCTCCCATTTGTTATCCATCTCAAATCAGATCTCCCTAATATATCCAGATTCTTCTGTTTCTACTATAAATACTTAGCATTTCTATATATTTACTCTATCAATGTAAAGTACACTACTAAGACATACTAAATCAATGGACATAACTACACCAAAACAAATTCCTATCTCTTTTGTTCTGATGTTAACTTTAACCTTGAATTAGCATTTGGAAACATAGTTCTGTTTGATCTGAAATAGCAATTTTGAAAAGCACATCAGGACTGAAAATTGTTCAGGTAAGTGTTTGTAGTCTTTGCAGCAAACTGTAGTTAGTGCATATGAATTATGGGATAGACCTCAAACATACTAATAGTGAGACTGATGTGGATAAAGCCATATCCACAAACACTAGTGTTATTCAACCTGGGGTAACAGGATTTGATGTGATAGAAGTTATGACAGGAAGATGGTGTACGATGTTATATTAAAAGCCACCACCACAAAAATACTATCTATAGTTTGACAGGTAGCTTCTTCCTAAGCAATTTTATTGTCTCACTTTCTTACAGCTGAAAGGTGGGAGTCAGCCATCATGTACAAGCCATTGTCAATGATTTTAGTGATATGCAAAGGGAGGAAATCCTATCTAGATGGCTAATGCTCCCTCCACTATGATAAGATGGCATCACACTCTGGCCTTAACCTGGGCATGCCTCATCTCCAGATAGAAACAAAGTCCACTCCCTTTATGGGTCAGCTGACCTAAGCTACCGGGTCTCAAACAAAAACCCCCAGCTCATCAAGTATCCATTCCATCATCCTTCTATGGAAAAGAGCTAGTGTCAAAGCCAAGGAAACATATGCTTGAAAATATTTCATACTGAACTAATATTAGCAGGCAATATCAATTTTAATGTTGTTTTATTTAGAATAACTTACCTATGGATAGTGTGCGGACATGGGCTGGAATCAGGTGTATGGACAGGCAAACATCATTCACTATACCATGAGGTATACATAGTTCAGCGAGTTTCTTGCTTTAACTCTTATTTAAAATTATCATACCAATCAGAGCAGTTGCTTTCAAATATACATGCAGTTAAAGTAGCACGTTTGAGTCATAATGGCACACAGATTGGTTTTGCATTATCAAGGCAAATCATTGCATCTGCACCTTAGCTAAGACTTTACCTGAGAGCATATCAAAGAAGTTAACCTTATAGTGTATGTTTGCAATGATGCAAAGTTGCTAATTAAAAACAGTACAGATCCCCACTATTCTGCAGCCTGATGAAAACTGACTTACCTTTCACTTTTGTGACACCATGAATAATTTGTGCAGAACTCTGTGATAATATTAATAGTGAAAGAGCTGTCAATTTCACACTCTCTTGCTGAGACACTGATTCTTCACTATGTACATATGCAAAAATGCTAATGATCTGAGAATCACATAGGTTGCTGGTGGTGAAAACATTAGTATGTGTTAACAACATTTTTTAGTATGATATGCTTATGCTGTTTGAGCTGGAGGTCGAATGCATTTCTGACTCAGAATAACAAATTGGTAAATATGAGCAGTTCATCTGGAATCCACAACTGCAGGAATAATGTACCTGTTTCTGTGTTCTGCGTGAAGGTATACTAAGGATAGCTGAGGCAGGTGTAACTTAAGGTGTATAATTCGGTATTATACAAAGAATATCTTCATGAAATAAGTGAAAATATGTCACTCATAAGTTATCTGATCTCAAATTAATAAAATAAAAGGTATTCTGTTAAAACTTTGGGAAATCAGAAAATGGGATTGTGGCTAGCGTATATATAATCTAGACTGACTGCCTTGTATGTACCTCTGAAGCCATAACCTTAAAAAAAAATCTATGTAGGATGAGAACTGAATGATGTAAACTTTGCAATTTTATATGTTTACTTTTCTTACATCTATTTCAGACATCAGTTGAACTTGGGTAAAGTAGCAATTAAAAAATGTAGAAATGCATTCAAACTTGCAGACACACACACACATGTGAAAAGTCTGCAATGAAAGTCAAGCGAGAAGGTATATAATGGTGTGTCCTCTAGGAATCCATCTGGTTATATATTGTTAGAGCTGTTGTTTAAATGACAGTGTAAGATTTAAGACAGGTACTCATACCCACACACCCACACAGGCTCTTGTCAGAAGTAGCTGGGGCGTGGGATATTTTCCAGAGAGAAGTACAGAGAGGATAAAGTTGAGACTGAGACCCTGACCAAATAGTGGTATGACAGTAGTTTGCATCTGCTTTTCAGTAAAGAGACAGCCACATAAGTATTGCTAAAGCAGATGGTGCTTAAGTACTGTAAAGACTAAAAATTATTTCTTAGTTTAGCCCAGATTTTTTTCTCTTGCTATTTATTGTAAGGTAGCTCTTTGGGTCCTATTATTTATTGTCATGTAAATTATGTTTGTTACAGAAAGTTTTGTGCAGAAGAAGCATTTCAAGCCTGCAAAGTATTTTTAAAGTGATCAAAATGTTTAAGAACTGTATGTTTATGTAAAATTATGAATTAGAGAAATAGCACCACTTAGCAGACAGCAAACTATTCTGCCTTTAAAAATCTAAGGAGCATATGGTGTTCCTCATGGTTTAGTTCTAACTGGCTAAATCATACCACAAGACTTGCATAGATGAAGGTAATCGGTCTGCATGTAGAAATTCAACTGTTAGTGAAAGACGGTGTTTCTCCCTTTTTTTAATTTCTTCAAATATTTAAATTTTAAAA
Organism: Protopterus annectens; assembly: GCF_019279795.1. Lineage (NCBI taxonomy): Eukaryota > Metazoa > Chordata > Ceratodontiformes > Protopteridae > Protopterus > Protopterus annectens. The sequence goes on from NC_056749.1 coordinate 158,274,653, forward strand.
TATTACGAAAAGGATAGACCCCATTTCTAAATCAGGGCACAATCGAACTTCAGAAATTCATTGCTTTAATATTTGATGTCTCAGTAGAGTGTTATTCTCAGCATCTGCAATGTACCCAGAATTTATTTTCTCCTTCTGTAGTTCATAAAAAGTTACTTGTAATGCCAGCATATTGAAGTGTGCCGTAAAAGTATTATTTTATTAGCCTTGCAGCTCCTACTACTTTTGGAACTGTCTACCTCTAATAAGACTACTGATTTACTTTGCAGGTAAAATATGGCATTGAAAACTGAATTAATTCCCACCTTTAATAAAGATGTAATGATATTATCCTGTGATCAGAAACAATGTTTTTGTCTTTATGGTTATGAAAAAAGTTAGATATATGTAAACACAAAGCTGCTAAATCATCAAGCTTGACAACATGACCCCGGACTGCGTCATTGGCTTTAGTGATTTGATCTCCTACTGTGTAACTATGGAGATATCCACCCCAGACCTGGACTATTACCGCTTCAATCACAAGTCATAGGTTACATACCATGATGGCCCACATTGGTCTTTTTCTAAATGTTTGAAATGTCTGCACCTAAATACACTGAATATAAAAAAAACAAGGTATCTTCTTCAGCAATACAAGCAAAATGTATGCGGCATTTCTGTGTACTTGCCAAACCATCCATTTCTGAGGAGATTATTATACCTGGTTACAAACCACTGTATCAGGATAGCCCTCACAAAGTATACAGAGGTGTGCTTAACCATGTTATGGTCATAACTGACAATCCGACTTTATACCAGGAATGCAAATTCTGTTTTTACATGCACAGCTTTTTAAGAGAGTCTTACCTTTGGCTGCAACTGTGTACCTATGAGCTATTTTTGCCTAGTAGTCTACCCCTGAAATCTGTCTGGCCTTTCAGATAAAATCAAAAATGGTATGGTTTTGTTTGGAAACTTAGCTGTAGATGATTATCACTGTTGAAGTGACTCCCCTGACCCCTTATGTAAACTGTGAAAAGGGGTTGTGGATGGAGGGATGGATAGATTAATCTGTATTGTCAGTCTGTAGCAAACTATGCATAATTTCATTTACAAGATATGATTTGCACAAGCTGTTATCCATTATTACTAGAATGATACAAGATTTAGATGACAGACTATATTAAACTTTATTTTATAAGCTTTCTTGATCCTTTATCAGATGGCATAAATGACCAGTCCTTTAAAAAGTGTCATCTAACAAATAAAACCTTTGTAGATTATCAGCTTGACTGTTCCCTAGATTTAAACCTCAATGTTTCTTGTAGAACTTACATCAGAAATTGAAGGGCCTGTATCTGAACTTCTCACTACAAATGATGGTCTTGGGTGTTTTTTGACAAAAAAGTTATGACTCTGTTTAGTACTTGTAAATGTGCTGGAAATTTAGTGGTAAAAGACAACTCTTCAGGCCAAATTCTTCCAGTTATCAAATCTTTTCTATGAGCTAAAGCAACAATTAGCTACTCAACTAAGGATACGTCTTTCCTCTCAAATGAATAGATCAGAAGTAAAAACATCTCCGATAGTACTATTTCTTCCAAATTGCTTTTTTACTGTTCTGTTACATTTTCATACTTTACAAATGTCACTACTAATAATTCTTTAATTTTCTAGTATAATATATTGCACTCATTTTCTAAATTTCTCCAAACTTTCCCTTTTGCCTTATTTAACTGTAATCTATCTTTATTCAATAATTCCTCCACTCGTACCACAACTTCACTTACCTATACCATATTTTTAAATACAACACTAAATTATCTACACATGGCACATGGTACTACAACTCATTTTCCCATTGCACGTCTTTCATTTCACCCTGTCTGTACTGGTAAGGAATGCCATAATTCAAAGAATGACACATACGTAATGGAAATCGTGCAACTTCTCTCCTAAGTTTCATTTTTCCCTATACATCCATTTACTACAACATTCATCTATGACATTTCAAACATTTCAGATCATAACTTTCAATTTTTTCTCCTATCCCATATGCTCAGACTCTTCCATAACACTTCATGCCTAACCTTATTAAATGTCTTTGCCACATCTTGCCACTGGGCTTATTTATTTTTTTCCAAAATCATATCCATTAGTTTTTACTCTTACTAGCATTCCCTTTAATGCTGCTCTCCCCTTGATTCTAAAACACTTCTACTACAACTTCATCTAAACCTTCTACACTCTTTGTGCATAACTTTCTTAAAGTTTTTATAATCTGTATTTGTGTTATCTATGTCAAATATTTATATTTTTTCTTTCATCTTATAGGTTCATAGGTGTTTACTAGGCTAATGACCACAAGGGCCTTTTTAAGCCTAGCCATGCATTGCAAATCTCTGACAAGTTCTGATACCCTTAATAAGTGTAAGTATGGGCCTGGGAGATGAACCATTTACAGGTTACCTGTTTACATTAGAGACATAGGGGCCACATTAGGGATGAATTTCCTGTTCCCCATCCAATTATCCAAGTTGTACTTGAAGTAGGTTAGGGAGGAACTCTGCTTCACATGGATGGGAAGCCTGTTCCATAGACCGGATAGTCTCTGGGATACATACCTGTCTCTCCAGCATGTCCTATTTATATCACAGGCAAGGGTTAAGTCTTTAGAACGTGTAATTCTGGTACTGTTTGTTTTGCGGATATGCATGAGTTCCATCAGAGTGGGTTCTGAAAATGCCCTGTATGCCAGGCATAGATCTCCCCTCAAAAACTTATAGGAGATAATACAAGGATAGGGCCTTGAGGTAGTCTGTATAAGACATATTACTTACACCTTGTATTCTTTTAGTGATGAACCTCTATCGTCGTTTTTAATTTCTCCAAGTCTTTTGGGTTTCTAATACCATGATGGGAATGGACCCCATTCCTAAGTCAAAGTAAGATTAAAGTTCATGAAATTAGTATTGTTTCACTCTTTGATGTTAGCCAAAAGTGCTCTTCACAGAACCTGCAATGTGCCCAGTAATGACTCCTTCTGCAATTCGTATGGTGTTACATGAATTGGTAACATATCTAAATATGATTGTAAATTCTTTTTTATAAGACCAGTTGCTCCTACTACTATCGGAACTGTCTTAGTATCTTCCTTCCACATAGCTTTTGTTTCTGCCTGCAGATCATGGTATTTTATGACTTTATGTTTCTCTGTATGCATGACAGTGTAGTCACTAGGTGTGGTGATTTCAGTGATCAATGCTACTTTTATCTTCTTTTCTTGGACCACTATATCTGGTTTTCTAGCATCTATCTTTTGAACTGTTGGTATTGGGTGATCCCATGTGATATAAACTTCATCATTTTTTATGATTCTTTGTGGCTCATGTTTCCAGTGTTTTTCAGCCACTTTGATACCATAATGTTTGCACAATCTCCAGTGTAACAGTCTCGCCACATTATTATGCCTTTCAGTATACAGTCCCTCTGCCATTAGTGCGTCACAACCAGCAACAAGGTGTGTGACTGTTTCCAGTTCGGTTTTATAAAACCTACATGTTTGTTTCTCCCACATGTTCAATGGACTTTGTAAACCAGTGTGTATGTAACCCACTATCTTGCACTGCCAATATTAACCTTTCATTTCTTGATGTGAATTCACCTCTCCTTAACCATTCCTGCATTCATTATTGATCAACATGAGGCTCTTCCAGAAGTTTTCTATACTTGCAACTGTATTTATGTTTCTTCCACATTTCTTGCCTTCTCATCTGGACCTTCACCTTATATTCTTTCTTTTGATTTTTAGCACATTCAGTTGCTGCCTGGTTTTTATCTACTTCTGGTTTGCTTTCCATTCCTGCTTGACATTGATATGCTTCTGCTAAATTAAGCAGAGATGTCATCTTAGATTTATTCTCATCATGTTTCAAAACTTTCACTACATTTGTATCCTGTGAGGTCAGCAGATATGTGTGGAATCAGACGATTGCAGATACATACATGTAATCAATTTCAAGGAGACCCATCCCTCCTTCAGAATGGGGAATATATAATCTTGGTATACACTGACTTTCATAAATCATTTGGTGAGCATGAAGCCTCCTTCTTGTTTTAATATCCAATCTATCCAACACTATTTGGGGCCAGTCAATCACTCCAAAACTATAAGTTAGGACAGGAAGACCAAATTGATTTATGGCTTGGATCTTGTTCCTAGATATCAGTGCTGTTTTCAGGATTATTCACATGTGTTCATGTTTTATTGCTGATCCTTCATCAATTCCCAAGTATTTATACATTCCCTCTCGCTCAAGTTCTTTTATATCACATTCTTGTCCCAAACTTATGTTTTCCTGGTGCTGCAGTTTTTCTTTTTTGAAGGTTGCTTTTTCACATTTATCAAGACCAAATGACATTCCAATATCATCTGAAAAAGTTTTGACAACCTGCAGCTGTGCTTTCATTTCCTCGTCTGATGAGCTATACAATTTTAAGTCATCGACAAAGAGAAGATGACAAGTCATTAAACTTTGTTGTTTTCTAGGAGCCAAATTGTAGCCATGGCCTAAGCTGTTAAGTAAACAACTTAATGGATTAATGGCAAGAAGGAATAGCAACGGTGACAGAGAGTCACCGTGGAATATCCCCCTTTGGATTTTTATCCCTAGGATAATAATCTGTCCTTATCATGGCTTAATTGCAAAGTGGTCTGCCACTGTTTCATGGTTATTGCAATGTAGTCAGTCAGTGTAGGGTGTATCTTATACATTTTTAAGCACTCTTTTATCCATGAATGTGGGATTCTATTAAATGTTTTTTTTGTAGTCAATCCATGCCATACTTAGATTCCTCCCCTTCGTATAGTTCTCCACTATAACTTTAACAACAAATTATCCTTTGTTCCATATGACTTTCTTTTATTGCCCTTTTGTTCTACTGCCATAATAAAGTTTTCTTCTAAATGACTATAAACTCTGCGGTGTCAATTCCCATGTATAGTTTATACGTTGTTGGAAGACAAGTTATTGGTCTATAATTTTTAGGGTAGCTTGCAAGTTAACTCTCAAGTAAGAGCATTATTTTTCCTGTTGTTAACCAGCGCAGTATCTGTTCGGGGTGTGCATATAAATAGTTCTTACTTATGGCAAGATCCTAAGAAGTTAATACTTCATGCCAAACGTTAGGTACTGCATCTGGGCTTGGGGTTTTCCATTTAGAGGCTTTTTTTTAACTTTGTTTCAATCTCTCTGGCTGTTATTTCATGCCATTTCATATCCTGTACCTTTAAACGTCTTATTCTTTCTTTTTACTTATTCTATCTATTTAGCATCTCTGTGGTTTACTATCAATAAGTCGAAAGTTAAAATAAAATGTGTATGTATTAGCGAAGTGTTTCGCTGAACGTACACATTTCCGTATGTACCTAATGTCAAAAACAGCTGTTAATTGTCGAACATGTCGCTCGCGACATGTTCGACAATCAACAGCACTCCCACCCTTCCATTAACTCCCTACCTAACTAGCCTAAACTCACATTTATGCAGGGGGGCAAGCCCCCCTGGACCCCCCACATCCCCCAACTTAATATTCCAACTCTGAGATCACACTACAGTGAGGAAAAGGATGTATTTCCCTAACCGCACTGTACCATGATCCTCTTACATGAGCAAATGTTATAATTGCGAATGCACAGTCCATTCGCAATAATAACGTTCGCTCACATAACCTGCCGAACTATGAAGTATTCGACCATATGGTGTTCAAATACTTCATAGCCGTGCAATTGCACGGCGGCATTTTGATAGTAAACCATCTCTGTTATGTTCCACAGGATCTTCATAGATGCCTCTCCAAAATTAATCTACTTCCTCTTTTTTTGGCAGTCTTTCAATTCCTTTTACTTTATTTCCCAATTCTCTAAAAAATTTGTTTGGGTCATCAATAAATTGCTTGTTTTGTGCTTTTCCCTTATATTTATCTAAGATTCTTCAAAGTCTTTCCGCCTGTTTTGAAATTTGTAGTTTATCTCCAATAGTGCATAATAGATCCTGGTCTGTTCTAATACTGTGCATTGCTTTTATCACATCTTTCTTAGTATTTTTTGTTGATCTGTTACCCCTTCCATAATCTTCTTACAATGACACTTCTTGTCTTAGCTGCTTTATAGTTTTCTCTATTCGATATTTCCATGGTGGTATTTGCTTTTGCCCCCTTTTTTCCCTCACTACCATGTTCCTGTGCTAGAACTTTATCTGTTATTAATTTAGCAGCACAGTAATATATTCTGTTTACTTCTGTTATATTGCATGGATCTCTATGTACAGTCCTAATTATTGTGTTCATTTGTTTTCTCAAGCTTCTGACTTTTGGGGTTTTATTAACCTTCTGCGCTCTATTTCTCTCATTGATCTTGAGATATCTGTCTTTGTCTATTAAATCAAGTAACCCTTCTATTAGCTCATTTTCTTCCAAACTGAAGGCACATCCCTTGTTTTCCATTCCCTGCAGGCATTCTATAGAGAGTTCTATAGCATCTTCTGTGGCACATTCTCTTCAGTTTCATCCTGTGTCATCTGTTGTTCTGTCATATGGGAACTCACTGGCCTATCACTCCTCAACATTGACTGCATCAGAGTTTCCACAGTTTCCTGTTCCTTTCCTTGCTGTTTAGCTTCAAATGAGTGTTTGTACTGGTTTCCTGTGGAAGGCTCCAGCATATCTTGATATGGCACCTGACTAATTGCTTCCTGTTCCACTGGTTTCCCCTTAATTTTGATATCCATTGCTCTATCCTGTTGTGGTGCTTTCTGCATTTGATTTTCTACACTGAATCCTTCTATTTGCAGCTGTTCCATTTCTTTGACTTCTCCATTACTAATCTCTTTCTCTGCTTTTCCTCTTAGTTTTTTTATTTTTTTGTATTGTACAGTTTTCCATATCCAGATTCCTTTGCCTATACTTTTCTTCAAATATCTTCGGTGCTGCTCTTTTTGTATTGGCTAGTTTTGCTTTCTCCTTTGCATAAATATTACACCATATTAAATATTTTTTCCTTTCCCATGTCCATATTTCTTCTTCATATGTTTCCTGATCATCTTGCTTTTCCTTATTCTGGGAACTCACTCCATCATGCTGTGATGTAATCTGTTTTAGACCTTCTACATTAAATCATTCACTTTGCAGGCACTCCATAACTTCAACTTCTATTTCATTAACTTCTGCTTTACTAATCATCTCTCCACATTCCATCTTTGTGATATTAATCTTTTTATTGTGAAATTTTCCATATCTGGATGCCTTTGCCTGTATTTCTCTTCAAATATCTTTGAGACTGCCTTCTCTATATTAGTTAACTTCGCCTTTGCATAAATATTGCATCATATCAGATCTCTCTTTCTTTTCCATGTCCATATTTCTTTTTTTATATTTTTCATATATCTCTAGGTTTTGTTGTTTAGATTTTCTCACTTCCTCAGGGGCTTCTTTTTCCAAAGAGATCAACGTTTCTTGATTTATATACTGTTTTTCAAAAGCCTGTTGTATGAACACAAATTTTTATTTGAAGCTTGTGACAGATTTTCCTGCGGAAGTATTTATCTTTCCTCTAATTTCTCTCTTAATCACTTTGTATATCTTATGTCTGGAAATTCTGAGCTTTTTACATAATAGTAACAATACATAATTTATTTCTTATCCTCAATAGTCCACTCTAAGAACTTCTCGAAAGCCGACTTCACACTTCTAAAGACTAGTGTGGTCTCCTTTAAGGCCCCCGAGCCGGCGGAAAACAGTACACATGCCGCTGAATCACTTACAAATGCCTTCTACCAGCACCTGCAGGACTGCATGGATAAGGCAATCCCAAGCAAAACAAAGACTCTCTGTACCAAAGGCAAGCGTCCAGTCTGGTGGACACCAGCCATAAACAAACTCTACAACAAAAGGAGGAAGCTACTACAAGATAGAGCAAAATCCTTAAAAGGTAAGACACCCTTGATCACTATAAGTAAAAAACTAAGAGCTCTCATAAAATCATCCAAAGCAAATTTTGAGAGAAAAATAGCTAAAGACTCAAAAGACAATCATAAGGCCTTCTTTAGCTATGTTAGAAACCTGGGAGGAAACTCCCAGATATGCTCAGAACTAGTTCAAAATGATGTGAAGATTACTGATCCTATGGTCATTGCCAACATACTGGCTGACAGGTTCAGTGCAAACTTCTCCCCCCCCTCCCCCCCAAAAGGAGAGATATCTATACCAAATGATTGCAGCCCCCCAAACATCTCCAACGCCCAAGTGAGAACTGCTCTCTCCAAAGCAAAAAACACAGCATCCATGGGACCTGATGGTGTCCCCGGCTGTGTGCTCCACGAACTCAATGAGGAATTAAACCCACAGCTAGGACAGCTGTTTAATCAGAGCCTTACCTCTGGATACGTACCCAGGGAGTGGCGCACTGCAACTGTGGTCCCACTTCACAAAGGCGGTGCCTCCACCAACCCTGGAAATTACCGGCCCATTAGCTTGACAAGCCTTATCTGCAAAGCCATGGAGAGGATCATAATGGACCTCATAAATAAAGACATAGGGAATTTGCAGACTTTGGATCCAACCCAGTTTGGCTTTGTCAAAGGCAGATCATGCCTTTTAAACTTGGTTGACTTTTGAAACAGTCACCAAAGCCATTGATGAGGAAAGGCAGTCCATACAGCCTACCTCGATCTGGCGAAGGCCTTGATACAATACCCCACTCGGGTATCATTGAAAAACTCATCAGCTTAAATATTAACCCATACATCACAAGATGGGTTGCAAACTGGCTGAGTGACAGAACCCACAGGGTCAGAGTTTCTGGCGCCATGTCAGACTCAAAGCCTGTCACAAGTGGTGTCCCACAGGGCTCAGTCCTAGGCCCACTCTTGTTTGGCATCTACTTCTCAAGTACAAGCAAACACAGGAGGGTTATGGCTGACAAAGTTTGCAGATGACTGCAAACTGGGTGCCATAGTAGAAAACACATCTGACACAGATATCCTTCAGAAGGGTCTCACAGAAACGGATAACTGGTGCCAGAGCCATGGCCTAAAGTTAAATGCCAAAAAATGCATAGTCATACCCTTCGGGAAAAACAAGGTTACCCCTAGCTACCAAATAGGTGGCAATCCACTGAGCACAGAAGAATTTATCAGGGACCTGGGACCCAGGTTGATAGTAGTCTGTCATTCGACACCCATGTAGCTAAAGTAGTTAGGAAGACCTTCTACATTGCCCACCTTATCATGAAGGGATTCTCATCTAGATCAAGGGAGGTCATTGTCTCCCTCTACTCATCACTCATCAGACCAATGATTGAGTACAATGCCCCATTCGGAATGTATCTGACCCGACACTTGCAGCAGCTGGAGAGGCCACAAAAGTTCCTCACCAAAAGGATAAAGGGTCTCAAAAATCTGTCCTATGCTGCCCGACTGAAAGAACTCCAGCTCTATTCAGTCGCACCGCTGCTCAGAGGTGACCTTTGCCTAACATACAAGGCCATGTCAAACCCAGATTTGATGAATATGCTTCACCTCAAAAAATCTAGATCCATCAGAGCCACAAGGGCGGGAGACTTAAACCTCGACACGGCTATTAATAGGACGTGTTGGAGGGATAGATTCATCACCCAAAGACTCCCTATGCTGTGGAACAAAATCCCGGTATATGTGAGGCAGAGCACCTCGCTGGCCTTGTTCAAGAGAAATCTTGACCAATGGATGGGAGATCGCAGATATACCCCAGGGATTACCTCAGTGTCACTGCTCGACAGAGGCACAGCAAAATAATGGGTATAGTTCCCCATACTAAAGGGGTGGCGTAAGCCACAAAACTATGGGCTAGGCTTGTAAATGCCCTTGGGCAGATAGCCTAGTATGAACCTATGAACCTATCATCTTTATGGCTCTTCTTTGGCCAATTAATTTTTGCCATTTTTTGTGGGCTGCTGCTTCCTTCTACAATAGGGGGGGGGCATCCGCCCACTGAGCCTGGCCCTATTGTATAAGTGTTTTTGTATTTTGAGGATTCTACACTGTCATGTTTTCCAGTCCTGGCACCAGTGCGTCTACCAGGATTGGGCACTTTTTTAACTTGGGTCTTGTGCATCCAGCTATCTTTTTTTATTCTTTGATGCACTTCTGTCCATGATACATGCTATATAAATACAGTCTGTATATCAGTGTTACCATGGTTAGTTGGGTAAAAAAGTTAAAACCCTATGGACAAATATACGGCATTCTAAATTATTTAAAGCTTATCAGAACCAACAAATTTCACCTAGAGGCCTTAAGTCAAAGGTACAACCATTAGTACACCGGACGACATTTTACTAAAAGATTGGCAACAAGCCCAACAGGAGGCTTTAATGTCATTTGTCAATATACTGGCTTCCTTCTACGATCGTACAGTCCAAACTAACATTGGAGATGTTGAGAAAATATGCAACGATTTGAAAAAATTTGAGGAACAGGCCAATTTCAGGGACAATCTGAGCAAATTGTCCAAAGAACTTGTTTCTCTTGAAAATAATCTCAAGACCAAAAAATTACACAAATTCTCTCGTGATAGAGAGGATTATGACAAAGGTAGACAGTTTGAGTCCTATAGGGGTGTGAGATTTGCTGAGGGCACTAAGAACCTCTCCTCTGCCCATAGAAAAAGACCCAGATCAATACTCAAAAAAGGGGTCTCATCCTTTATTACTTTGGGTGAGGAATCATCTTCCACGGACACAGAATCTACAATTAATTGCATCTCACCTGATTCCAAAAGAGGGCGCACATCCACTGACCCTTTAGGAACAAACAGCACAGAGGGGAGCGCAAACACAAGGGTACAAAGCTTAGAAGATCTCTTTCTCTCCATAACGAAATAGACAATGGTTTTACCAATATACATAACATATCTCAACATGTTTTAACATCTGATGAGTTAACACTACTTAATAAAGGACTTGGATTTATCCCTGGCTTTTTTGTTGACGAAAGTTCTTTTGTATCTGATACCATAGCATTTTGCAGAAAAATTAACCTTAAATTATATTTCAGGCAACAAGATCCGCAAACCATATCTCAAAGATCTTCTGAATTCAAATTTCATAGATCTACTTTCCATCCACCGATGGATAAAAATGTGGCGGTGTTTCAACAAGCCATGATTAAGGATCTACATTTTTATATGGGGTCAGAGAATACTATAAGACATAACTTATCTTCAACAGAACAACAAGTCCTAACTTGCCTCAAAAATAATACAAACATTGTCATACTTCCAGCTGACAAGGGCGGTGCTGTGGTTGTCATGGATTCCGATTATTATTGGGAGGAGGGAAATAGACAGTTGTCTAACCCTCATCACTACATGAGAATGCCCACTGACCCTACTTCTAACTTTAAAAAAGAAATAGATCAATTTCTACAAGAGGCGGTTGATCAAGGGATTATCACAGCCAACACTTTATCTCATCTGACCATTTCGGATCCTGCCAAACAATATTTGTACTTGTTACCCAAAATGCACAAATCTATTGACAAACCACCAGGTAGACCTATTGTTTCAGGGATAGGATCACTCACGGAACCCTTGTCAGCATTCCTTACTGAGAAACTTAAACCATTGCTACAACTAGTTAGAGCAAGACTCAAGGATACTACGGAATTTTTACAAATAGTATCGGACTCCCAGTTAGAACCACACTGGTTAATGTGCACTCTTGATGTCAAATCATTATATACAAATATTCCATATTGCGGAAGTATTTATCTTTCCTCTAATTTCTCTCTTAATCATTTTGTATATCTTATGTCTGGAAATTCTGAGCTTTTTACATAATAGTAACAATACATAATTTATTTCTTATCCTCAATAGTCCACTCTATCATCTTTATTGCTCTTCTTTGGCCAATCAATTTTTGCCATTTTTTGTGGGCTGCTGCTTCCTTCTACAATAGGGGGGGGGCATCCGCCCACTGAGCCTGGCCCTATTGTATAAGTGTTTGTGTATTTTGAGGATTCTACACTGTCATGTTTTCCAGTCCTGGCACCAGTGCGTCTACCAGGATTGGGCACTTTTTTAACTTGGGTCTTGTGCACCCAGCTATCTTTTTTTATTCTTTGATGCACTTCTGTCCATGATACATGCTATATAAATATAGTCTGTATATCAGTGTCGCCTTGGTGAGACTTTGTGAAAAACAGGGTCCACCTCATGAAGGTACTCACCAAGACTTGACAATGAATTCAATTTCAGCACTATTACTCTCCTTTGCTTGCTGACTTTTCATCTCTCCATCAGGACCCTCTGTGGATATTCCAGTTGCTGGATATGCCTGGTTATTTACATACCAAATGAGGCATTGTACTGAATGATAGGTCTGATGAATGCCGAATACAGTGGAACGATGACTTCCTTGGACTTAGATGCCATACCTTTGTTTATAGGTTGCACAACATAGAATGATTTCCTCACCACTGTAGACACATGATGATCAAAGGCTAGATAACTGTGTGTGCCCCTAAGTCCCTGACTGTAAGGGGTTTGTTGTCAGTGTGATAGTTACCAGGGATGGATGACTTTCTAAAGGGTACTATTATGCATTTCTTGGCATTTAGTTTTAATTCATGACTCCAACACCAGGTGTTTGTCTGGGTCAGTCCCTCCTGGAGAACATTTGTGTCAGTGTGAGATTCAATGACACCCCCTAATTTGCAGTCATCTGCAGATTTAATCAGCCAGAGACAAATGACATTGGCCTTGACTTCTGAGAAGTAAATGCCAAAAATGAGTGTTCCAAGGGCTGATCCCTGAGGGACTCCACTTGTGATTGGCCTCTTTGTAGAGGTGGATTCCCCAATTCTAACTTCCTGGGTCTTGTCTGTGAGCCAGTTGGCTATCCACCAGGTGACATACGAGTTTGTACCTAACCTCTTGAGTTTCTCAACAATGGTCTAATGGGTTCTGTCCAATGCCTTGGCCAGGTCAAGATAGGCAGTGTGATCCATTTTAACCACATCCATTGCTTTGGTGACCTTCTCAAAGTAGTCCACCAGGTTGAGTAGGCATGATGTGCCCTTGACAAAACCAAACTGGGTTGGGTCCAGTGTCTGGAGATTTACTATATCTCTATTGATCATCTCCATGATAATTCTTTCCATGGCTTTACATATAAGACTAGTGAGACGTATGGGACTTTAGTTTCCAGGGTCTGCAGATGACCCATCTTTGTGCAGAGGCAGGACTATTGCCTTTCTCCATTCACGAGTCATGAAGCCTGTTTGGAGGCTACCATTAAACAGTAATTCCAGAGGCCATGAAAGGTCATACTTCATGCCATTTAGAAGGCATCCTGGAATATTTTCTGGGCCCATTGATGCAGTGCTCTTAGTCTTAGAGAAAGCTGTAAGGACCTGTTCCCTAGTGATAGCAGAGAGAGTTATATTTGATGATATTTCCTGACGGAAGGTTGAGGGGGAGAGAGGAGTAAAGTTGGAGCTGGATTTATGAGCCGGGAGGTTTGCAATATCCTTTGGCTCGGTATAGGTGACTTTGTTTATAATGAGCTCAGCACACAATTGTGTATTGCCTTTGAAGTTGGGACATAGCTAAAGAATCTTTGCGGTTGTCCTTGGCCTAGGTGACCAAACGTACCTCAAATTTGGCTTTGGTAGACTTTATTTGTCCTCCGAGTTGTTTGTTTAGTTTAATGAGAGTGCTTTTATCCTGCTGGCTGCTGCACCTCCTAATTTTTGCCATTGTTTTCTTCCTCCTGTTATACAGCCGATTGCTTTTGTGATTACACCATAGTGGCTTGTTTTTTGGAGTTAGTTCTGTACTTCTTCCTGGTGGGTACAGCTTCCTCTATGCAGCTATTAAAATGCTTGTACAGGGTTGCTGTGAACAGTTCTGCATATGCAGAAGTGTTTTCAGGATTTATAGGGGCTTAAATTTTGCCAGGTTCTCACTTAATAGCAGGAGATTAGACTTAGAATAGTTCCTGAACATTCCCAGATTAGCTGGGGGGGGGGGGGTCCAGGTTTCATTTTTACTTCAAAGGAGACAATTTTGTGGTCTGAACTTACCAGGGAAGGCATTACAGCATGGGTGTGCAACACTCTCCCATATTAGTGAGGACCAGATCCAGTATGGTTGCACCCCTGGTTAGTGTATTGACTATCTGGTCTAGGGAGCTTGAGTTTACAAAATCCAGGAATCTCTGTGCATATACATTTGATTTCATGTAGGATTCCCGGTTAATAGTGGGTTAATTAAATTTACCTATGAATATGATGTTGGGTTGGATGGTTAGTGTTTCTAATAAATTTAAAATACATGGTATGAGTTTCCTTGGTCATAGAGGAAGACCTATCGCTTGCAAGGAAGTGGTATTGGATTTTACCTATGGTGATTTGAACGTAGAGCAACTCAAGTGCATTGTCCTGTTTGACCAGCCTTGAAGTATATTTATTTTTGATCTCTTTGGAAAAAGAAGCCCCTGAGGAAGTGAGAAAATATAAACAACAAAACCTAGAGATATATGTAAATAGAGACACCCTCTGCCTTTAGCCCCTACCTGTGAAATAGCTGGTCTAAATGTGCTGTCAGGCATTATCAGTGGTGGCTGGTGACTTCAAATCAAACGGGGGCCGCAGGAGACAGCTGAATGGGTGGGGCCAATGAGAAGGAGTGTGGCCAACTAGAAAGCAGTGGAGCTATGCTAAAAACCGCAAAAACTGGGACTTTAATTAAATACGCTACCCTGGGTGCCAAACCATCATTATGAGAGTCCAATCAAGACAATGAAGTGTAGAAGAAAAAAAATATTTCAATGCATTGGCTACATGACAGCTTACTTAATATCTAGATGGAAACAAAAAGGTTGCGAGTCATGAAAACATAAATTAATTTTTAAATACATTACTGGAATGCCAGTCAGAATCAAGTATAAAAAACAAGCAGCACTCAAGTCAAACCACTTCTCATTGCACTGCAGTTCTAATTATAATTTATATTCAGCTTTATAAAAGTAACAAGTAACATGCTGAAAGTAGCAATCTCTGTGATATTCCCACTTAAAAAAATGTTTCTTATCCAAAAATGACCTGCTGCCTAACAATAACTACTTGTTTCATGGGGAAAACATGATCAAAGTAAAGAATGAACAGCAAACAAGAAACAAGTTCAAGAAAAATTGCTTAAAGGATTACTGCAGAGGTTATGGACCACACATGATAGATTGGCATTCTGTTTACTTTACGGGTAAAGCCTGCAAAGATGACTGTAAGTTTCCAACAAATGTAACGAGCTTCTGAAAATACTGTAATCCTGTCCTTTATTACAAATACTGTCATATGTATTTCAATAGCAAAAGCTTATACGCTATCTAGAGATGCAAATATTCTCTGCATGGCAACAACAAAAAGGCTTTCAATGTTGGTAATTCTTTAACAGTATGCTTATTAAAGCTTACTTGCATCTTACAATCTCAGACAAACTTACCTGATGGTCATTAAAGCATTGCTACTTAAACACAGACCAACAGGTACTGCAAGAATATGCATGTTCTGAATAAGAAGAAGCATAAATCAACAGTATAAAAATTATTTATTTATTTATTGCATTTGTTGACCGGGAAAGTCCACTGGGCCTAAGAAGAAGTTGAGGTCTGGGGAGAAAAGCTCCATAATATACATAGCAAAGCAAAATTGTATACAATAGACAATAAAATGCAAATGAACAATGTTGATAAATAGAAAATATTTACAAAGCAATTGTCAACATCATATGTGTAACAGAGATTATGCATATGAACTATTAGCATGTTGGCTACAAACAAAGGTCTTAGTGATTTAGAGAGAAAGGAAGTACATAGGATGAATGTAAGGGGGAAGGCAGATATGTGGAAGATGGAGATAGTAGAAAGGTACAGTGTGATGATGTGACAGTAGATATGGCAAAGTAAATAGATAGTAGTGAGCAGGAAAGGAAGATGAGGATGTTTATGGGATATGTGCAGGATAAGGGTATATAGTAGTATGAGGCTAGATGCATTGGGGTGTAGATATACAAGTGCATAGCAGGAGGAAAAGATGTGAAGTAGGTGGGAGAGAGAAACAGGAAGGTAATAGAAGAGAGTTGGAGGAATTATTTACCGAGGTAGATAGTGATTGGAACCTAGTAAATATGACAGAAAACCAGTATATTCTGCAAAATCAAGGACAGATGAAAAGTCACTGTAGAACTTGTGCCTACCTTGGATGGGGGATACTCTGCACACTTAGACTGCATAACTGCTCCTTGCCTTGCTTAGGCACATCCAGAGTCACTACATGGGGGAGTGGGGTACAAGTATGTCAGAATTTGAAATGTTTCTGGCTGACGGTGATGGCCCTTACACATTTGTCATACCTCTCAACCTCAGAGCAAGAAATCTGTACAAAACCATAAATAGAGGTGGGACAAAGGCACAAAAATAAGGACAATTTTAAATACTGCTCTTATAAACTTAGAAAAATAATAGAATTGTAGGTCTTGCATTAGTATGAATTTTCTGAAGGGCATGAAATCTGAAACTCAAATGTCTGTCATTAATTTCTAACTTCAATCCTTAATGATTTGCCACTAATTTAACAGAAAACCACAATTTTATGAAAAACGGACCAAAAATGTGATGCAAAAGTATAAAATAGCCACGCAATACAGCTGGGAATCTGTCAAAGAAAGGACAATTTAAATATTAGTACTGTTAACTTGAGCAGCTGACAAAATAAGAATCTACATGCATTTCTGAAATTAAAAGTAATCTATAACTCTGATCACTACAATTACTTATTAATTGTAAACCCTCCACGATTTCTTCCAAATCTGCCATTTTGTGGAGGGATTATTAGGGGGAGAGCAACACTTTGAGCTAAAATCAGGGACAGTTGAGAGGTTTGGATATATCCAGTTCTATAAAGCGATTTATTTGCACGTACCTCTCAACCTCTTAACGCAGGAAATTTGGACAAGGCCAAATATATTGGGGATACATACAAACAGTACTAAAAATTGCTCTTGTATAAACTTAGACAGTTGACAGAATAACAGGCCTTGCTTTAGCATACCTTTTTCTGAAGGGTATGAAGTCTGAAACTCAATGTCATTATTTAGTGACCGCATTCCTAAATTATTTGCCAGAAAACCACACATTTTTTGAGGAACAAACCAAAAAGAAGAAGCAAAATTCTATTCATTCTGCAAAAATCTGGACAGTTGAGAGGTATAGTTCAGCCAGGGATGTCTGAGATTGCTCAAATGGGGCCTCCCCCCCTGCAGCCATTCCAATGTCTCATTATTTAGATATTTCACCCCATTTACCATAAACACTAATGCACATACTGCTTTACTTCTATGATGATTTTGATTTCATTTACAAGTTTTATTTTACATTTTACAGGACAAACACTAATAGACATCTGCTAAACAAATGCAATGTAGTCTCACAATGAAAATAGACTTAGCATTAAAACTTTTCTGCCCTTGAAACTCACATTCATTGAAACAGCATTGAAACCCGCATTCAAAAAATACATCTGGCCCATGTCAGATAAACTTTGGACTGTTTTCAGATCATAGGCCCCTTGCACAGGAAACATACATGTGTTCTTTGATACACCTTCCTGATTGTATTAAATTATATTCCTTGTATAATGCAGTACAGTTGTTAGAGGGTGTTTTAAATGTATTGTTTTGAATATTCTTCCAGTAAACAATGAAACAAAATGCATGCACCAATAATGACAAAACTGCCCAATTCAGAACATTTCAAACTTCTACAATCCACCAGTATCAGTAAATATGCACAATCTCTGTAGAAGTAAAATTCATCTGAATAATTCCACATTAAAGAGATCTGTAACTAATGAAGAGGTTGCAGCTAGCAAGCAACTTTATTTCATTGTGTCATCTACAAATAAAGTGCCTGTTGCCCTTGAGGAATAAATTGCCTATGTTACTTTAAAATGATAAGCTAGTAATATTGCAATAGGGACTGGATGGCAAACTGATAACAGGTTCATAGGTACCAAGTATCTCCACCAGAGAGGACATTCTCAGGACTGAAGCATCCACCCCCTTTAAAAGTACAACACAGTACAGTATCAGCAATATATCTACATAGTATGGGAGTAGAACCCACAGACTTTTGCATCAAAAGCAAGTACACTACCTGTTGTACTATTAACAATGCAAGCAGACTCAGCATAAGCAGCACTACAATTCTCTTCCCCTGAAGCTCTCAGCTCCTTGTAAAATCCACTAGACCCTCAACTGTATCTCTCAACTTTGCAGCACAAGAAATCTGGAAACAGCCAAAGCCCAAAGACTAGGGACACATTTTAAATATTGCTTGTATAATCTTGGAAAGTTGCTAGAATAAAATGCTGTGTTACCTCCATGCATTTCACTGTCAAGTCTTGAACCCAGGACCCTGTGCACTACAGTCAGAGCAACATAACACTATGCCAAATCAACTGTTTATAAAAACACGGAAAGACTGAAACTTAAATAGCTCATTTATTGAATTTAGTTCTCACCATAGCTCTCAACCTCTTAGCACAAAAACCTGGACAAAGCAAATAATGGGGGAATAAAGCCCCAACAATAGGGAAAAATTTCAAATATTAATCTATAAACTTAGAAAACTGCTAGAAAAAAAGGTGTTGTGCTACCATGTACTTTCTGAAGAATATGAAGTCTGAAATTCAAATGCCTGTCATTATTTTGTGAATTAAATCCAGAAAACCACAGATTTTATGAGGGACAGAACAGAACAAAAATATAGGAGGCAAACATTTCAGCAGTTTTCACAAGTGATGGTGGGTAGGGAATTCAGGATCTTGCTACCTGGACCCAAGGTACAGGATTTGAGCCTGAGTTATTCTCAGCCTGAGTCTCTCTAGTCTCTCTAGCCATCAGATGAATTTATCTGGGGCATTACACACACACACACACACACACACACACACACACACACACACACACTAACAGTCCCGTGACATAAACTTAACTGAGGACTATCTCCATTGAAGATCCCCACGATGAGAAATAGGAAAACATTCCCATGAGAGCAGGCTGGATATTCAGCCTGCAGATGTTGCAGTCCAGTCCCCTTCCAGTCTATACGGTTGTAACCGCATAGACTTCTGGTCATTTCTGCAGTCTGCTGCCTCCTGCCTAATCCAGACTGCTCTTAAACCAGTCTGGATTCTGCATGCATGCGTGTGCAGTTCCAGGAATGCTTGCACGCATGCGCAGAGTTTGTTCTGGGGGTCTTTTTTTTTTTTTATTTTCCATTCCGGTAGTTTTTTTTTTTTTTTTTTTTTTTTTTTCAGCTGGAGGGGCTGCAGTCCTGCAGTCCAATAGCATGAGCTGCCCCAGAGCATTATAACCCTGCACTGTTGGTGTGCTCTCCACAGCTTTAAACCACATGTCAGAGACTGCACAAACATCAACATTCTCTAGGGTAAAGGGAGTGGATTTTTTTGTTTGGGCTCCTAGCATTGAGCAGTAATACCTTTAGATTGTATTGGTTTTGATTTGCTATGTTGGAAGTACTTTCAGTTTGGCATTGCCTAAAAAAGGCACCATGAGGGAAGACAATGTTTTAGCTAATATTCAAAATCTTAGAGGGGAGAGGCACAGACCATCCTTGGCAAAGCAGAGTGGTCTATCGACCACCTCCTTCCATGCTGACAAATATTGCACCCCCTTAGAATGACACCAGAAACTAAGCCAGTTATTAAAGTCAATCATCTTTTGTTTGTATTGTGGCATCATCCTTGGAGAAGGTAAAATGCTGATCAATGCTAGGCTCATACCAGCCTGAGACACATAGTCCAAGAGCTCGCTGATGTCTGTCTTCCTATAGTCTAGGGAGGTATGTCTCAGGCATTTACTCCCACTATGACTGAGTCATATTGGTAATTGTGATCCAATGACATGAGTGCATGCGTAATGTGGCGGATCGTAGCCCCTGATAAGCAACTGACCATAACTTTCTTCTTACTCAGCCTGGTGAGAGGGACATCAGTGTGTCTCACAATGGGGTCTCCAATGACTAGAATGTTGGATTGTTTGCAGACATGCCTTATGGGCTTAGAGGTATAGGCTCCATGAGATGTAGCTCTATGTGTTGATGTGGGCAGTGTTGTGAAAGTGTGTATTTGGGGCTGCTGAGGTTATTTCTTATGTGTACTTTGTCTAGGTGGTCTTTGTGGTTTAGGAAGGTTACATGTAAGTGCCTCAGTACATGTGGGTTTATATGTCTGCTTTGAATTGCGCATGATGGGTGCACCATGTGTACTACTGACAACCTTTTTGACATTAGGAGTACTTTTATGTGAGAGTTTTGTCTCCTTTGATGTTGTGTAAATATATCTCTCACATACTGTATCAGTTTGAGAATTAACTGCTTGTCAGTAAACATGAGGCAATTTCTACATTGCCTCAGGATGCCCTTATCTACCAAGTCAGTAACAGAGACAGTAGGAAAGTTCATATCCATGGCAACAGACCTTTTTTACTGATTAGACTGCTGGAGTGAGAATATCAGTCACTGTCAGGAGTATCTGATTTGCAACTATGTGGACAGTGCTTGTCACTGTAAACTAGTTGTCCTCTGTGCAACTAGATATTGGAGAAATTTAAATTTTGCTTTTACATGAAAATGTGACTCAAGGTGTCTGAGTCTGTACATAACACTGTCAAACACTTGAGGGAAAACTAATACGTAGACCCAGAAAATTTAAAGCATAAATTATTTAGGCAGATATTCTGAAGTTAGAAAGAAACCAAGCAGTACTTACTGAAAAACAAAGAATTAGCCTGTCAAGAATTATGCAAAGAGGGGAGTCACATGAATGGATACTGCCTGGCTACTACAAATGCTGGTCTCAGAACAGCTTCAGTCTGTTGGGATACAATACTCCTTTGCTGCTTCTGTCACCAGAAGAAAATTTTAGCACCAATCCCAAGAAGAGAAGCAGGCCATGGCCTGTTTGGTGATCCACATTCTTTTCCCAGATGATGCAAGGATCTCCAGACTTGTACCCCTTTTCTGGTAGATGTCTCGAATAGCAACCAGACCAATTAGGTATGTTAAGCACAGACACTCACACTCCAACCAGAAAGAGTCAGGAATCAATGCACTCTGCTCCTACTCTCACCAGGATCAGAGTGTAAGCACAGGTTCCAAGCTGTCACCTATAAAGCAGTTATTTACCTTTCTGGTGATCAGCAGTCTCTAGGAAATAATGTAACTGTATTCCTTCTCTCACTAGAAGAAAACAGAAGCACTAATCCCAAGATGAATACTGAGAGGCAGAATGCAGGCTTTCCAATAACTGATGTCTTGTAATAGATGCTTAAAGGTAAGATGAAAAAATGGTTTATCCTTAACACTGCAGTGTGCACTAAAGCTGTTGTCTATGAAAGTAGGTAACTTAAGTTTTACCTGCCTAAAAAGTAAAGTTTTAGTGACAAGTCACTATTTTTAAAACAGCAAGATAGATTGAAAGGGGGTGGTCACTTTTGCATTCTGGTACTATGGAATACAGTAGGGTGGCCAATAAATTTAAATAGTTGAAGGGGAATGATTTCACAAAAGGATAATTTTGTGCTTACTCATACCAGCCAGTAAAAGCTGCGACAAAATAAGATACACGGTCAAATTAACATAAGAGGCAGGCATCTAGAAAGACAGTGGTGTTTAAGAACACAACAGTAACTAGGCAGGCGGGTGGGAAAAAATTTGTCTGACTCAAGACACAGAGCTGTGGTCTCTTTTCAAGTTTTAATATGCAGTTAAAAGCAGAATAAAAGTAAAACACAATGTAAAGAAAACAAATCACAGTATACAAAATAGAAAAAGGCAATAAAGTAATACAAAATACAACAAATAAAAAGCAAATTAACCTTTCCCTCACAGCAAACTGTAGCAGAGTCTTGATGAGCCTTTCCAATAAAGTTTTCTGCCTAAGCTTATTTACTCGACCACAAATCCATTCATCTGTTATTACTTTCTCTAGTATTCTGTAGAATATTACATAGATTAATACTTTCTCATGTAACTAATTTCTTCTTTTTAGAGAATTCTTAACATTTTCAGATTTTTTTATGATCTTTCCCATAGGTTCTACCCACAAACATTCTCACAATTTCTATTATTTCTCTCTGCCTGTAAATAATATTTCCTTTCTCATCAAACATTGCAGCCATTCATTTTTTTCTTATTTTTACCTGTTTTCCCAAACATTGTGAAACTTCTTCCTGTTTTTCATTTTAAAAATCTTTGTTTAAACATATTTTTAACATTTTCTCTATTTCTCACATTCCATCACTGAATTATTCTATTTTTTCATGCATTTTTGATGAGTTCAATATATACTGTTGTATATTTTTATATTACTTGTTTTACAATCAAAACTATTTTCTTGTATTTTTCTTTATACAGCGCTCCACCAGTCTGTTTCCATAATGCATTCTCATTATCATATTCCCATAAAATCTAAAACCTTATATAACCTTTTCATTTTGCCGGTTTTATCAGTCTTTCTTGTCAATCTCTTCCTATCTTTCAGCTCTTATTATCACTGTCATCCCTTATTCTAGCACACACCACTCTGTGATCTGAAATCTCAGCCATTTCTACCAGACTATTTTTACATACTACATAATCAATTTCATTATCCGAAAAGTCCTCTTTTATATATCCATTTTCTATTTCTTCCTATTTTCAACCCTCCATAACTTATTAAATATCTGTTACTTTTCCCTCCTCTTTCCCCAAAACAAAAGTTAAAATCTCACACCATATGTGACATATTTAAAACAACAGCATTTTTAAGTTTTTCAATCATCTTTTTCCTCTCCATCTTAGCAGGGTATGTATAAACTGTAGTAACATCCAGGACTTCATCAGAGTGTACCAATCATCTGCGCTATAGCTTTAAAAGGAACCATGGTCAATAAAGAGCTGCAAACCTGTTGAATATTATGGATACAATATCTAATATGCATAAATTAATATTACACTCACTACCATAATTTAATTGTTTTGATATAATTCAAATCTACTCTAGTAATTAACTCACCTTTTAAAATGTTAAATATTTGAATGCTAAAATATATGTATCTCTTTCTCTCTCTCTCTATATATATATATATATCTAAATATATATATATATGTGTATGTGTGTGTGTGTGTGTTATATGAAGTTGAACTGTGGTTGTGAGGGGAAATTTGATGCCACTCAATATGTTGATTTTAAATTGCTTCATTTGTCTGATGCACAACTTTGACTTTGTTGTTTATTTGCAAAACATTTTCAGTTTGTTCCTAATTTTCATATAGATATTGCCAATATACTCTTATAACTGAAGTTGTACACTAGGAATTTAATCTTAAACTGTTTTTCCTCGGGTAATCAGGTCGGCGTGAACAAAATCAGTTTTAAAAGGCGTAGTGTTTTTTTTTTTACCCCCTTCTAACCCCTTAGTTGCTTCCTTAGAGAAACTGTATGGTGATAAATTTAGACAACTACAGAAGGAGAAATTTATTAATAATTTACCCCCTGAAGCAAGGTATTTTCTAAATTATTTAATTAGGGACAAAAGCTTAGGATTTATGAAACCTAACAAAGGTGGGGGATTGTAGTAAAATGTTAAAAATTTTGTCTGATGGGCAGGTTTACAAAGGAATCTCCATAATGAGATTAACATAGCCCACTGTAATGTTGACTACATGCTGAATGACCTGGTTTTGCAAGGATCTATAGATAAAGCTACCCTTGATTTTTTAAAGGTTGGTAAACCTTTGATCCCTGCAATCTTCATCATTCCAAAGATTCATAAGAATCAACTTGAAACTCCATTGAGACCCACTGTGGCAGCTATTGGCTCCAAAATGGAGCCTACTGCCAAACTCATTTATTTTAATTTTAAGCATATGTTATTGAAGTTGCCTCACATTTTACGTGACTCCTGGCACTTATTGGAAAGACTTAACAACATTCCATTTGATGTGATACCCATTTTTGTCACTATAGATGTGGTTAATTTGTTCACAGTTATTCCCCACTTAGGTTGTTCCCTGTTTAATGAAATTTTAGTGAGTCAAGACATTATTTCAACCACAGATATTTTAGTCATTGACTGTATCTTGGACATTGCTCTTACCAACAATTATCTGTTATTGATGGGGAATAGCATCATGAAGTGTCTGGAGCTGCGATGGGGGCAGCTTGTGCCCCCATTTATACCAATTATTTTATGATGGAGAGAGAGAGGTGTTATATATTTGACTGCATATATCAGTCATCTATTTATGCTTATTGTCATTTTCTGGATGATATATTGATTTTATGGAAAGATACTGAGAACCTACCTAAGGAGTTTGTATCATATTTATGAACTACTACCGCATTTTTTAAATTTACCTATCAATTTGATATCACTTCATTTAATTATCTTGACATAACTATAGGAAACATAGAATTCTTAACAGTTTCACTTCCACATTTTACAAGAAAAGTAACTTTTCTAATTCTTAATCACATTCTGAGAGATATCAGTGATTACAACAGAAAAATGTTATCAAGGGCCAAATGGTCTGATTGTCTAAATTACTAAAGATGAATTGTTTGAGAAAGAAATGCATCATTTATGGTGTATTCTTAGGGACAAGGTATACACTAATTGTTGATTGCATTCTGTTAAGGATGAGAACTATGACATCTGTACCTCTTCTGAAGTGTAACAGGTAGTGATATGGTTGAACAATACACTACTGGTGACAACACTGGTGATCAGGTTAAATCTTTTATGGAAGGGAAGTCTTTATCCTTGACATTATCTTTTAATTCTAGAATTTTTAAATATGTAGTGCTTAAGTATTTATGGAATTGTATTTTCCCATACATATAAATCAGAGGCTTGGTGGATTTCCATTAATTGTATTCAGTCAAGGTAAGTCTATAAAAAACCTGACAGAGTTCAAAAGGAAATTTGCTTTTTACTGGATGGACCCATCAGATGAATAGGTGTGGTAAATGCAAGTATTGTAGGTGTATACATCAGGGTAATCTCCAAGTGTAGTACCTTGCAGGATGTGCAGTAGAAAATCCCGTCCCAAACACGTCTCCAGCTGCACGGACCCTGCACCTGCATGAATATTCATTTGGCTCCTGCCGTTGCAGTCAGAAAAACTATTCAATTCACACAACTAAAGCATATAATAGCAAGCCATCAAAATGTCAAAGCATATAATATTTACAAAATTTACTTAATCATAAAGATGATTCACATCATACCAATGCACACAAAGATTTCCTTGAATCATACCATTTATTTTATTCATGAAAACCATTGCCAATAGCAACTCAGACATTAAAAATAACGGTATGCACATGCAACACAAAAACCATACTGTTTAAGTCATAAAACCAATGTACTGTTGTCAGTTTTTATCTTCACAAGGTGCAGTCACAAACCGTCTTTTTATTCAAGTCAAGCTGTCAAAATTTCAACCATTTGCATGGCCACCCAGTTCCTGCTCATGTGAATCCTGGTACTCTTTCATATGTCCAAGTAGGCACAGGAACAAATCTTCATCCTGCTTGCTGTATTTCTCACGCCACACGAACTCATCTAAGTGGCTGTCCACCATATACCTCAGAGTCCCATTCATCTGCCTCAATTGCTTCTTGCATCAGGACCACATGCCTTCAACAGCATTTGTATGTGCGCCAGTCTGAGGGTCAGCGAAATTCTCACTATGGTTTACAGTAAGGTGGGTGTACTTCATCCCTGAGAGTTCAGGAATGCCCCTATATGCAGCCCATTCATCAGATACTTTCACTCTCCCCAGTAAGACTTGCTGTTTGATAATTGGGATTGAAGTGGCTGCATCCCTTTTGGCAATGAAGGTCAGGTACCCACTTTTCAGACTGTAGTTGTAAATGCTAAATACCCACCAGTCCATTTTGGCCAAGGCTCGACCGCGGTTATATTTTGCTTTCATGAGCAGACATTCATTGATCTGAACCTCCTTACCTGGGCCACCCAGCAGCATCGGGTCCTGCAGCAGTTTCCAGCTGCAGACATCCCATAGAAACTGATACCAGTCCAGCAGGGAATTGCTGGAGACTGCCAAGTGCTCTGCAAGTCTGCAGACGGGTAGCTTTCTTGACCAACAGTAGAGGATTTTGATCAGGGTATCTAGAGGCAGCCTGCTCTTATGGAAAAATGTGCCAGAAAGCATTCCTGTCTTGCTCCTACACTTCCTGGCAGTGCATCTCCAAGCAAAGGATGCTCTATGGTGAACCAAAGAGGCCCTAGAGCCACACAGGTGGCATAATCTCTCCTTGTGCACAATGCCAACTGACTGGAGGAAGCCAATGGCAGATGGCAGAGAAGATGTTATGCAGGACAGGTAGCTATCATCCATTCTGTTCATTTCAATGACGTCCGTGTAGTTTAAGCTGAAATTACCTAAGAGGTTTGCAATGGCATCCATCCCTTTTATAGGTAAAGACTGCATTGTGCTGTCTGGAGATTTAGAAGGTGATAATAATGTTAATAAGCTGTAAAAGCAGGTGTAAGTACTACCCTTTTATTCTGTTGATGGGCATGTTAGAATTAAACCAGCAGCAGTTAATCATCTTTTTTTTGTAGCACTGAGGGGTGGTCATTTTCATATGGTGATGCTTATTATGTTATAGTCAAATGTGTGACTAGGACCATTTTATTATTTGTGCGATTACTGCCGGTTTCATATGCTGAAGTCTATTATGTTACAGTCAAACGTGTGACGGGGACTGTTACTGTTTTGGACTTTGCGTTGTTTGTGTGTTCGGTATTTACTTAATGTTGTGTTTTTAGTCAGTGTGGAAATTAGCATGCCTGTCACTAGTGCAGAAATTAGCATGCTTGTCACTCAAACTCGATTTCCCCCTGCCAATCAGTTAAGCTACGCCCAGGCCACGCCCAAAGCTGCTCAGAACTAACTGCAAGGTACTACACTTGGAGATTACCCGATTCCTTTCAAACAAACTTCCCTCCAATAAGGAATCTGTTCCATTATTGTTAAACTATGTAGTCTTAAATATACAACATAAAACTACTTTCAAAAGCAAGCTATCACAAATATATAAGATTATTAGAGATGAAACACATAAAAGCTCTATCTGTGGAATTATTATGCATCTATTAATAATGAACAACCAGTTGAACAAGATAAAAATGATATTCTGGTATCAGCTAGTAAAACAACATCCTCACATAGATGGAAAATATACACATGGAGATTTATTCATAGGGCATTTTATACACCATATATTATGAATAAGATTACAAAAAAAGTCCTTGTAGGCTGGCATAATGGCTAAGGTGTTTACCTTACAAGCACAAGGTGCAGGGTTTAATTCTCACATGAGATAATTGGCTAGGCTTAAAATGGCCAACAAGGGCAGTTAGCTTAGTACTAATCTATGAACCTATATTGTCACGTGGAACTTTGGACTATCAAGTCAAGAACAACTAGAAAAGAATATTCTTATAATTTCTGGGTTAGTTTACAGGAAGTATTAAAGAAAGAATGTACAACAACTTGAAAAGCTATTTTAACTTATGTTTTTGGAAAACAAAGGGATGTCTTTGTAAATACTTTAGTTTTTGTTGTGTTCAGTATCTAAATATATATTTGCTTAAAAGTTAAATCTTTGTTATAATTATATCTTAAAATGTTTATATATAAAAAACAATAAAGTTGTTTTCAAAAAAAAAAAAAGAAATTGCAAACCTTCAGGAGATAAGTTGAAACTTAACTGCCAATGAAAAGGACTGCTGAATAATAAAAGAAATGCTTTAATTATTAAGCACTTTTGTCCATTGAAGGTGAACTTCATCAGAACATTATACAAGCAACACTGCCCCATTTTATAGTCACAGAACAGTCAGTCAAACCAATATTTTCCTTTTTAATTTTTAGTGGTTGATAATATAATTAAAAGTAAGGTTTATTTCAAAGGTGAGAACTGTTTATCTAAAAGGGTTGTATACATGGCTAAGTACTGTGACTGCCCAGCATACTATGTTGGCATGACAGATAGGGCTTTAAGATGTCATATCTATAAACATATATACAGTCTTAACAAGAATTGTGAAAATAATGCATTAAACAAACATTTGACATCTAGCCCTACATGTACTGGATTCTGTTTCGCTGTACTAGATCAAGGATAACATCAACCCAAGGGGAGGGGATAAGAGAAGAATTTTGGAAGAAAAAGAAACAAGGTGGAAGTTAAGATTAAATGCTACTAGGGCACCTGGAATAAATGACTACATTTCACTATTGGGTATTTTAAAACATAGGTCTTTTTAAAATCATTAAGGAGTGTCAGTTGAGGCTTTAAAAAGTTCCTATTATATGAATTTTATATATACACAATTTTACTGAATGTTTTTTCTTGCACTGTTGCATATTTTAGAGTGTGTTTGGACTTAAAGCTATTAATATTCACTGTCAATGGCAATGTTTTACTATATTAAGAAATAGATACACATTTTTAAATCCCATTGTGCTTTAATAGTAAGATTTACTTACTATTTATTTAGTCATTCGATTTTACTATATTTAATTGTTTTATTATTTGATTGATTATTGGTTTGACTGACTGTTTTTGTGACTATAAAAATGGAGCAGTGCTGCTTGTATAATGTTCTGATGAAGTTCACCTTCAGTGGACGAAAGTGCTTAATAATTAAAGCATTTCTTTTATTTTGGGCCAGACCTTTTCATTGGCAGTTAAGTTTCAACTAATTTGTTTTGGTTTTATTGTATTATCCACTGTTTTTACTGTTGGAGTTACTTTTTGTGGATTGCTGCCATATTTGAAGGAACACCTTCATTATAAGTCTATTTGCTGCTTCCCGAGGATTTCCTCGACGCTTTTCCTTCTATTTTTCTCCTGTGAACTGGGAGAAGTTCCAGAGGATGCAATCCAAGATTTCTATCATTAAGGGCAACTTTACATAGCTAATAGGGTGTTTTACATCCAAAGAGGTTGTCTTTGCCATCCAAAATATCATTTCCAGCTAGGTCAGCAGACAAAAGGAAGTGGGTTTCAAATAAGGACTTGAACATCCGGTCAGGCCCTTACTCGGACATTGCTGTTACTGTGTATGGGGCTGAAAGCATGGACGAAGATTTGGCTTCACCTGTAAATCATTTACAATCTACAAATGAAGCAGTTAGTCCAGTTCTGGGGGAATTTCACTGGTCTGTGGCTAGACCAAAAGCAACAAGAAAATATGCAGCTGTAGGAGCAGTCAGGACACCAACAAACAACTGAAACAAATACAGATGGCAGATATAATAGACTTAATGAATGATTTGTTAATTTTGAACATTTTGTTGCCACTGAGTACTGGTTTAGTACATGACAAAAATATTTGTGGTTCTTTAAAGGAATGTATTTTATTTAGTAAAAAAATATTTAAGATCAAATCTTTACAAATAACACATTTAAATAGATGCCTTGAATTACAGATTGTTCCCAATGGCATACGTTTTTTAAGTTCCCCTTAAGTTTTGATATTGATGATGATGGGATTGATGAATGTTCATCTTTTTTTGATAAATATGGATTTGATTATATGAGATTACTGATAAAGAATAATGCAAAGACTGGTGTATTACTAAATGAGACTGAGAAACTGGATGAAGAAATCAGGAATGACTTAATTTTTGCACAATGGGAAGAGTTTTATAATAAGCAGTTTAATTATGTGAATAAGAAATGTGTTAAGATAAATGGTAAAAAAATTTAGGAAGATTGGGAGGTTTATGAACCAGTAAAGGAATAAGCAGGTTTACCCCTGGAATAAATACTTGTGTGGCTATGTGGAAAATGAACGGAATAATAATGAACAAAAACTCCCTGAAACCAGAACGAGAGGACAGGGTGGGTAACCATATGTTTGACATCATCCTTCAAATTTTTATTTTTAAAGCAAGAAGGGGCACAAATGGGGTGCAGGTAGCCAATGGACTCAGGACAGGACAAGCAATATCAAAGTCACCAGTATTATCAGTAGAGACCCAGAGGGCCAAGATAAAACCAACCAACATGGTGGTTGTCGACAAACACCTGTATTCATATAATGGTTTTAATATATATATATATATATATATATATATATATATATATATATATATATATGTATGTATGTATATATATATATATATATATATATATATATATATGTGTATATATATATATATATATATATATATATATATATGTATGTGTATATATATATATATATATATATATATATATATATATATATATATATATATATATATGTATGTGTGTATATATATATATATATATATATATATATATATAAAATTATACTAACCAAAATATTAGTAAAGAACATTTTTCCCTCTTTATTAAAGGGATGAAATATATTCCTGCACAGACTTTTGATTTAACTGATACTCTAGTTGAGACTAAACTGTATTTTAAGAAATTAAATTTGGCAATTTATTTTAACAATAAGGAAGGTCATTTGACTACATCTGAAGCAATTAGTCAAAGAGGAAGATTATGTTTACCCCCCTACTGCACCCCATATTATCCGCTGTTGAGGATGCTAGTGTAGATGACCTGTACAAGTTATGGGTCAAACTTAACAGCAGATTGTCTTGGTTTAATTTAAGTTAAAAAGAACATATCCTTCTCCAGCAATTAAGTAATGATAGATCAATAAGGATTTTGCAACCAGATAAAGGGGAGGCATAGTCCTGTTTGACTCTTAGAATTCTTAGCATGATGTGATAATAGTCCAATCAGACACTGACACCTATACTTCAAAAGCCCTCAGTGAAATCAACATAGCTTATCAAAGAGTTGATTCCTATACTGATAAATATCTATTAGAGGGACAAATTGATAAGTCAATTTATGACTATTTAAAGACAGATAAACCCATTATGGCTACTATATTGGGGATACCTAAGGTATCCAAATGGATTGTGAATCCTCAATTTCACCCTATTGTTTCAGGGAGTAGATCCAAGATGTATCCATTTGGGGTTGTCATAGACAAATGGCTCAAGTTGATCTATTTGAGAGTGGATCATTTTACTGATTCTTGTGACTTTCTGAGAAGATTAAAAACAGTTATTTGGAGTAAGGCTTTGGTATTCCTAACTCTGGATATTGTTGACTTGTATATGTGTATTCCCAAGGATTTAGAACTTGAGATGTTTTCTAATAGTATTATTCATTATTCAGGTTTGGACAATGATAAGGTTAACCTTGTCTCTGAATTGATGAGTTTAATTTTGGAAAACAATTCCATATTCTTCGAAGGGGAATACTATAAAAAATTCAGGGGGAGTAGCCCTGGGTGCTTCATGTGCCCCCATATTTGATAATCTTATATTACTGGAATGGAAAATTCATGCATTTTCAATTGTCCTTTCAAACATAATGTCCACCTCTGTCTTAGGCTTTTGGATGACATATTTATTTTTGGAAGGGGTCCAAGCACAACATTGATTGTTTTTTTTTGGACAATTTGAATCAGACCACCCCCTTTTTGAAATGTGCACATAATTGCAGCCCTGAGGGCATCAGTTTTTTGGATACTTTTATTAAACATACTGAAGCTGGTTTTAAATCTAATATTTACAGGAAACCCACCTTTAGCAATTCATACCTGAAATACTCTAGCTGCCATTTCCCAAAACAGAAAAAAAATATTAAGGGACAGATAATAAGAGCAGCCAGCAAGACCTCATCATATGAGGATGTCCTTACTGAAATGGACTTCATAGGTAATTTGTTTTTGGAAAGGGGTTATCCCATATCCCTTGTCCAGGAGGTCAAGGAGTTGCTCATTTCCAAATGGTGTTATCAGTATATATCCCTTTTGGGTTGTGAATTAGTAAAACAGAAGTAATGAACAGTGGAAAGTTTGAAAAGGCTGTTATTTTACAATATGGTGCACATCTCGGTGAAGTGAAGGAAATTTTTAATAAGAATTGGAACATTTTAAGGGAGAATCCGGATATTTTTGGGGTTCTGGGTCCCAATCCATCTTTTGTATATAAAACTGGCTTTAACTTTAAGGCCAAGTTTGAATGACCTACTAATGTAACATCACATAATACAGGTAAGCTTGTGAGGACTAGAAAGTGTGGAGCCTGTAAACAATGCCCCTATATATTTGAGGCAAAGTCCTTAGTGCTTGATAATATAATTAAAAGTAATGTTTATTTCAAAGGTGAGAACTGCTATCTAAAAGGGTTGTATACATAGCCAAGTGCTGTGACTGCCCAGGCTTCTGTGTCAGCAAGACAGATAAGGCTTTAAGATGTCGTATCTATGAACATCTATACAGTATTAACAAGAATTGTGAAAATAATGCATTAAATAAACATTTGACATCTAGCCCTACATGTACTGGATTCCGTTTTGCTATATTAGATCAAGTTGACATCAACCCAAGGGGAGGGGATGAGAGAAGAATGTTGGAAGAAAAAGAGACAAGGTGGCAGTTAAGATTAAATGCCACTCGGGCACCTGGAATAAATGATTTAATTTCACTATTTCCTATTTTACAACATAGGTCTTTTTTAAATCATTAAGGAGTGTCAAGTTGCGGGTTTAAAAAGTTCTTATTTGAATTGTATATATATATATATATATATATATATATATATATATATATATATATATGCAATTTTACTGAATGTTTTTCTTGCACTGTTGCATATTTTAGTCTGTGTTTGGACTTAAAGCACAATGCGATTTAAAAGTATATGTGCTTTTATTATTTCCTAATATAGTAAAACATTGCCATTAACAGTAAAGATTAATAGCTTTAACAGTAAGATTTATTTACTATTTATTCAATTTTACTAATTATTTAATTGTTTCATTATTTAACTGATTATTGGTTTGACTGACTGTTTTTGTGACTATAAAAATGGAGCAGTGTTGCTTGTATAATGTTCTAATGAAGTTCACCTTCAGTGGACAAAAGCGTTTAATTAAAGCATTTCTTTTTATCAATACTTTATTATATCTGTTCATTAATCTGTAACTTTGAATTTTTGCCATACAAACTCCTATTTATTCAATTTGTGGTACATGTTGGGTGAATTTAGTGAACTATTAATTTTAGTACTGAGCCTGTATTATAGGAAGTGATTAATGAGATTATCAATGTGTTTAACAAATCAACAACTGCATTAAATCTGAAACTTGGTTACACAAATTCCTATGTAAATATTTACATTTTGTATTACATGTTGGGCCAGTTTGGTTACAATTATTTTTAGTACAAAGACCATATCATATGATGTGATCATTGACTATTAAACACCAAATATAATAAAATATATAACATATTTGTTGATACTATGTAACTGTATCATACACATTTCTATATATATCTTTCTATTTTGTAGTATGTGTTGGGTCAATTTGATGAACTATTATTAATTTTAGTACTGATCACATATCATATGATGTGATTAGTGAAGATTATCAACATGTATTTTATATTTGTTGGTTAATCTAATTGTGAATTTTTGTCATACAAATTTCTGTGTATATCTTCCCATTGTGAGATAAATGTTGGATCAGTTTGGTTAACTGTTACTCTTAGTACTGAGACCATATCATATGACTTGATATACATAAATCTACTTCTTCCTTTAATCCATATTCTTATATGACTTTCATTGGCGGTGACTGATATGTGAGGATCTTAAGCTTAGCTTTACATTCTTCATATTTCCCATACAAATAACAAAAAGATAGGCAAAACAGGGATATATTGGGTGCATTTACATATTTCTCTTATCCATCGGGGACAGGGGTGCTTATTTTGGTCTATTTTGGTGCCAAATAAAGAAGTTTAAGAAACATTTAGTCAGTGACTGAAAGTGATTATTATCTTGTTATAAAGAAGTCACAACTGTTTTCAATTTACATAGGTTTACTCTATTTTTAACAAACAAAAATTTGTTTTGACCAATAATCTCCTATTTTTGTATTAATACTGCCATGGTTATTTGTATCAACTTCTTGAAAGTGGGATAGAATTGTAATCAATGTAAGTAACACAGATTCATTCTAACTATACATTTTCTAATTGAGAATCCAGGTGTTTACAATTGTGTTCATTTTATTTTAATTAATTTTAACAGCTGAGTAATTTTCAAATTCCTTTTAACAGAAATGCAGATGTGAAAATGTAGAATTGTTGTTATAACTTTTTCTACCTCTACTCTCTCTAGCCCCACTGCTAACTTACCTTACCCCTCTCTTCCTCTATACATACTCTCCTCAGGTTATACTCATACCGTTCCACATCTATTCCTTTTATCCCTTCTATCACACCTTACCCTTCTCTACTCATATATCCTGCACCTTCACCAAGGCAATCTGTTACCATATTTCATGACCTCTAGAGTACTAATAATCATTATGATAATCATCCATTATGTAAATAATGGAGCATCTTCCTATTATCAGGCTTTCCATATAATTTATACTTGAACACTATGACTTTAGTTTGCCAAAATAAAAACTCAACAGACATAATAATGTATGTTTTTTTTTTTCAAATTTTGTGCATGAATGTTATGACTTTATGTCTGTCTAGTTTTTCATTCTGTTAACTATATGTATCTGGAGCTTTTCTCTCTCTGGGCCTCCACTAAAAATGGGTATCCCATGACCCAGTCCGAATTTCCCAGCAAACAAGTGCCAAATAAATAAATAACTAAATAGTTGTATTTAGTAATAAATAATCTTCATAAAACATTTTTGATTGATATATGCCATTTATATTAATAAGATTTAACTCTAATATAGAAGGATTTGAGTTTGGTAATAGCTGTACTGCAATGGCAAAAAATCTGCATAGAAAATGTAGATTTTTGTTTTCTTTTGGATTTTAGCTTCCTGTGATAAGTAAAATAACAGGTCATGTGAGATTCAGAGATACAAGCATGAGCTAAGAAAAATGATAAGCAGGGTTGCTCGTAATGTATGCTAATAGTGGTATTATGACATTAAAATGTGCAGGATTATCAAAATAAGGGGCTCCACGTATGCATACAAGTGAAAACAATATGATGGAGTGATGCATAAATGAAAAAAATCTGTAATGCGTCACTTTCTTTGTGTTCAACCTCCATAAAAACCTGCTGTTGCAGCACAGGAATGGTGGAACTATATTTGGGAGTATCTGGAGCTTTAGGGAATGTTTATATGCATCGGACATATTGGTCATTGCCGCTAGTAGCAAGGATGTTGAGCATTGTCAGCACCATGTCATCTGACGGAGCTTAACAGTTCATGGCAATCACACTACCTACCTTATGGACTGGTACTGTGCCACCATAAACTGTATGGTTAATGTCACTAAAGCATAAAACTAAAACCAAAAAACAATAGACACTGTCAGAAAAGCTGCAGGAAATGTGAGTTTCACTACAAATACATTCATTAAATGTTAGTTAAGCTCTTTCATTCATACACTGAACTTCATCAGAGCAATTACACAATACCCATTCCACAATTTATATCAAATTACTAACTTCCTAATTTTTCAATTACCTTATCACAACAAAGTAATATAAATAATCATTACCTAACTAATTCATTACAGTAATACAAATATCTTGGTTAAACCTTAAATAAAAACCTTAATTATCCTTTTATGTCTTATTTTAAAATTTAAAGAATAAGAGCAAAATGAATCTCAGTTCTAAATGTGTGTATGCCATTTAAATGGACACCAACATATTTATATATGCAGATAGATATAATACACACACACACACACACGCATGTGCATTTGTGCATACACATGCGCACAGCACATCCATTACTGAACCTGCCCTGCTTTTAGCACCAATATACTATTAATATAAACTTTCTCATTAATATCAGGCCTTTTCATTGCATTTCATTTCAATTGCCATACAAAATTCTTTCTTTTACTATGCAGGTTTCCAAAACTACCCCTCTCACATTCTGGGACACTTTTTCTGAAATGGAGAGTGAAAGCTTTTTTTTTTTTAAATCCACACAACTTGTATTGTCTTTATAAAGGGCATTTTTTACATCCTTCTTTGAAATAGAATACACGTGTTCATACATTCTAGTTCTTAATGGTCTCTCTGTGTTACCTACATAAAAAGGTCAGACACTATGCAAAGCAGACCACCCCTTTTGTATTACAAGTGTATACACCTTTACAAACTGATAACTCTGGGATAATTTGTTGCAACTATATTCTTTCCTTCCAATATAAATCTACATTGTGTACATGCCCCACATTTGTGTGTCATATTATTTATCCTTTTATGTTTGTATTTCTTTCAAAAATATCCTTCAAATTCCTGCCTCTCTTAAATACAAACTTTGCTATAGCCCCAACACAGTCCAGCAAATTAAAATTAACAAACACTCCATTCCAATTCTTTTTAATATTTTAACAGTTTTATGGGTACTGTTGTAAGATAATATAAAAGCTGTCCTAAGATCTTTGTTCTTGTTAAAAATGACATTCGTATACCCCTTAACTTTCAAGATTGGACAAACGTTTTCTTCCATGACATTTAAAACCTCTTCAGGTACCTTTTTAATAAAAATCCTTTGTGCAGCCCCTATCTCTAAATATTTTATTTAACTGGTGTACCTCCACTTCAAAATCTTCATCTATTAAGGATATAAGACATAACTTCACAAACTGGCCCTTCACTAAATTCCTCTTTTGCCACATGGGGAGTGCACTACTAAAGTGCAAATAAGTATTAGACCAGGTCACTTTTCTATAAATATTAGGATTTAAAAGCTTATGTGTCACAATCTTTACTCCAAGTAAAATCCAAACAATTTCAGCATAACTATACTCCGTAGTAATTTTTAAAGAATCAGTCACAGTATTAATAAACCAATAAAATTCTAATAGTCGATCCCATTCCCATTTCCATAAAAATCAATAAATCATTCAAGAATCAGAAATAAGATGCAGGATACACATTAAAGGACTTCCAAAAATTTGTGCTTTCCCAAAACCATAAAAAAAAAAATATTGGCCAAGATTGGGGCACTTGCTGCTCACACTGGTCAGCCCTCTCTTTTGCTTGCAATAATCTCCTTCAGAATAAACAAAACTATTTAAAATTACTATGTCCATCAACTCTACCACAAAATTAATCATTTCTTGACAAACACTAGTCCCAATGTGTAAGGCTTCTCGAAAGAGAGAGCTTTAACATCTATATTTCCAAAAATTAAATGTTCATCAAAATCTATTTTGGCCAGTTCACTAAGACAAGGCCAAGAATCTCTTAGTATATGTTTTTTATCTTTAAATAAACCAGACTCTCTGGTTGTGGAGCTGAATAGTATATTAGCTGTGAAGATACCATAAGACAATACAGAGTATAAATATTGCCCCCATCATATCTATTCCCCTACTGGAAATAATAGCCACATTAAAAAGTGTTATTACTGAGAATGATAAGGCTTACTTTATGCAAGTGTCCATGAAGCTTGCAGCTCTGATATTCCTACATTAGAAAAACACAGACTGAGCGGCATGGACTATACTAAATTATGCTACACTAGACAAAATGTATTAGGCATATGCTTTTTCCAGTACAGTACTAAAATATAGCTGGAGCCATCCCCACTAGAGAAACAGAGGGCACACTGCAGCTCACCACCTAGGTTCAACACCCCATGGTGGAAAAGTGATGAATCTCATCCCCTGTGTAGAACAGGAAGAAATGCCTCCTTCTCAGTCACTGGTGAATCTGCCAATGGACCACTTGCCTTCACCCTATCTTCCTGATGCACAGCAAATGGCAAACTTGCATATTTCTAATTATGTTGTTGGTATTGCATATGACTTGTTAATTAATGCAGTCTATGGCTAAGACTGAACCAAAGTCTGATCAAACATTCTGCCATGCAGTGTCTCAGAACAGCCAGAGTTCTTGTGACTGAGCATCTGTCAGATATGGGGATGGAGGTCCAGCAATGACATCTTGTTCTCAGCATGAGTAATCTTGCATTTGTACGTCTTTCCTTTTCCTTGCATGAGGTTGTGTGGAGAAGAAATGCAACAAGTAAGCATGCAATTATTATCTTTCATAGGACAATATCTGCAGTTGTCACCAGGATATCTATAAATAAGTTGACACACTTGTGTACCTGAGTATGCTACATGGCTACAGCTATTTTCCCCACACAATAACTACTCCCAACCAACCCTCCATCCATCATCCACAAATATATTCAAACTGTAAATAGGCAGGTAACAGTTTGTAATATATCAGATTGCTTCACTTTCAGGAAAACTTAGCCATTAAGGAACACATTAGATGACAAATCAGTAGCAGCAGCAATGTACTGGTTATCAGTACACACCATCTTCTGACCTGCACAATAGATTAAGGTATGGTACTGTAGCTGTGTGGCTGTTTCTTTCCCTGAACCCCCCCAACCCCAAACCCTGCCCACTAACAAAAAAATTAAAAAAAGCAACATGTAAGGCTAGGCAGTATAATTCTGAGACTTCTGTCTGACCTTAGTATTGCATTTCCCACCTTTACACTGTAAAGATACAGATATGCTAAACAGTATGCCTACAACAGTGACAGCGGATCTCCTTCCTGAAACATGGAAAAAGACCCTCTCACAGTCCAATGTCACTGTACAATCCAACAACTGTCAGCATGGCACTTCTGAATGCTAACTTACATTTTCCATAAAATGAGTGTCTGCTGTCAGCATTCCCATTACCAATGTAGCAGTAGGTTACACTGGGTGACAATGATTTCCAAGCACACATTTTCTACACAACATTTTATACAGGGAGATATTGCAGCAAAAGCAATAAGTAGCATATGGCAGTATTGCTCCTTCACAAGTACCATGCTCACAAGCATAACCAGTTGCACTAATGGCGCTCTACATTTTCTTCCATAGCACAATGCAGCTCTCTGCAGCAGGAAAGTTTATATTATATAAATCTGCACCCTGAGCATTATTATGCAAATGAGGCTCACCCATTGAATCTTTGCGTATCTACTAATCATGCCTAGAATTATAGTGCTGCTAAGAGGATTTCCTGGCATACTATTTTGTGAGCACATGCTGGTAGCTTAATGACACGGACTATGCTTTTCTTATTATACGACTGCAACCAATGGCGGCTCTAATGAACATTGCCACTCAAAACATTAAAGTGTGCATGTGCATGCATGCACTGAATACTAGTTTTGGCTTTTTTCACACCTTTTAGCATCTTTTAACTACTATAATATTTACACTGACTTCCTCAAAGTCTGCCAGTGGCTGCATTACTGATTTGCCCTCTGTCATAAGGTAATTGGTATAACATGAAATGAGCATGGTAGGAACATGCCAGCCATGATTGTCTGGTCTGAGACCTGAAGTATGTTCAAAGTTTCCAGTGGCACTGTTTATCCATATAATGACAGTGGTGCTCTAAATAGTCAAAAATCTGTCTATCTGTACTTATTGTACAGGGACCACTGGAACTACCATCTTAAGACATGCAGAAGGGTTCCTAGTTTAGGTTGGATTCCTAGCACTGTCTTGTCAGGGCTGCTAGTTATGTAACATACATACCATGCACATGTGAGCTGTGCAGACACCAATGCAGTAACTTGTGGAGGTGCATCCACACCATATTAAACAAACAGTAGAAAGACAAAACTACAGTGCATTGTAAATATTTTCTTCTGTTGTTAGAGTTTTATTTTTGCATATTATCTCTAGTGCCTTATGTTTTTGCATATATTCTCTAGTGCCTTATGTTAATTATCTGCCACATTTATCCTCAGCTCAGGGAATATTGCAGAGAATAGTCTCCTATTCCAGACGAGAATCTAATCTATTTCTGGGCACAAGGGTGATTACATCATCCAATTTATGTAGGACAGTGATATTTTTATATGTGTAAAGTAACATAAATGTACAAAATTGACTATGGTGAAAACCAAACAAAATAAAATAAAATTAAAAAAAAAATGTAAAAGCAGCTTCTAACATAGAGCAAAACTTTTATTGCAGGGGGGTTGGAGGGGCAGGAGTAAGAACTTTAGTCTATATTGTTTAACAAACTTCGTCAGAGTTATAAATTACTCATGCTTCATGAAGTGGTAAAAGTATTGATATCAGCAAAGTTCAAAACTGCAAACTGCATCAAAACTAAGGGTAAAAATTATATACCTTTATTGAACAAAGTTTAAAATTGTTAAGTGCTTTCATCCATAGTGTAATAGACTTCATCAGAACAATTAAACTAAGATTAAAACACAAGTGGAAGGCCCAAGGAAACAAACTGCTGCAGGTAAAATCCAGAAGAACTTTAATCTAGAAACTTTTTGAAATAAATTGACTCAGTGCTACACACTGAATTTCTTTGTGATGGCTCCTTTAAGATGATGCTTCATTTCCTGGCGGCTTGGCAGTCCTGTGATTGAACACAACAGTTACAAATTGTGTGTGTACATCCAGCAATGTTTATCTGATGAAGCTTGTGTATTTTGTGAACGGAAGTGCTTATCTCTCATAGTTTTAAACAAGTTTTATTTCAAAATGTTTCTAGACTAAAGTTCTTCTGAAGTTTACCTGCAGTAGTTTGTTTCCTTGGGCCTTCCACTTGTGTTTTAATCTATGTTTCAACAATTAAACTAACCTGGTCAACCAATTTATAATCAATGACAGCCAATCAAAATACCCATTCAAATGTGATTAGCATAAAACATAAAATACATTCCTTAAAATCATCCCCTA
The DNA here is from genome assembly GCF_019279795.1 of Protopterus annectens. Classification (NCBI taxonomy): domain Eukaryota; kingdom Metazoa; phylum Chordata; order Ceratodontiformes; family Protopteridae; genus Protopterus; species Protopterus annectens. The sequence continues at coordinate 158,315,588 of NC_056749.1, forward strand.
TTAATACATTTTAACATAAACAAAATAAAATCTTGCAAAGTATAATAGGTATGTACATATTTGCTTAAAAGCTGGAGAATAGCATGTTAATACATACAACAATCATTCCTAATAAATACCATTTATAGTTTAGCAGCCCTCAGCTTCAAAACACTAGAAATGCTAATGTTGTCATTCAAGCCTGGGTGTTTCCCCGCATCCTGTTTCAATCGCCAAAATAACTCATGATATTCCAACTTAGCTTCCCTTAAACCTCCCCTTGGATCATGGACCACTTGGTCCAAAATAAAAAACAAGTATTTACTACTGGGGCAAACCGTGGTGTGTCTATAAAGGTCGTTATTATCCTTGCAATGAGACATCATATATGTGTTCATATATACGCTTCCGTATTGCCCTTTCAGTCTTGCCCACATAAAAACTAGTGCAAGACCCACATTTAACTAAACAAACTACACCCCCACCATTACAGATGAAATGCCCTTAAGGCTTAATAATTATGTCCCTTGCCTCTAAGTATAATTCACTAGTATTTGACATGTGTTGGCACTGGCTGCAAAAAACACACTTATAGGACCCCAATTTCTTTGTAGAATTACAGTTTAGGCCCCTATGTTCTCCTTTATCTTGGTTCTCTAAAATTTCTTTCAAGTTTCTACTCCTTTTCCTGACAAATAGAGGTGTGTCAGGAATAACTTTTTAAATTTCGGGTAGCAGTGTTAAAACACCCCAATACTTATTAACAATTCTGTCAATGTTCCTAGAATTCTAACAAAACTTATAAACAAAAGCACCTTTGTGTAAATAATCTTTTCCAGAATCAGTATCTTTCAGGATCAATTGTGTTTCCAGTATAGAGGGATATTTCAGATCCCTATTGTTAATTACTTCCAAGGAAAGATAGATTACAAGCTCCACAGGGTAACTCCTTTCAACAAATAGTCATTTTTATCCTTACTTTTAGTGCAGTTTGCCATTTTGACATTTTTTGATTTTGGCTGTGGTTTTGTTGGACGTTTGGCTCATCATCAAAGGTCAACCAATTATGAAAGAACAGATCTCAGTGCAAGTTAAATTGCGCTTAAAACTTGCACCTTAATTTTTTGCTTATGCGATACACATTTAAAATATGACAATTTAAACAAATCATCATTGTGGCATTAAGTCCCACCCGCCACTCATTATTTATTGTCCAACATCACCACCCCCTGATGTTAGATTCAACAACATTTAATGCATAAAAAAATAAAATGTTTGCCAGAAGTACATTTCTGGTGTGTCTGTGTAACATGTCTTTTTTATTCTTTTCATGGTACAGCAATGATCACAGATTCATGAATTCATTTTTCTAGTAAACCTGCCTACATAAAATGCTTTAGCACTTCAGCTTAATATTGAGAAACATTTTAATTTTTCAGAAAATCAAAGAGCCATTTACATGTGTGTGTTCTTTATTCTAATTATGAACTGCTGCATTTCTCTTTTAATATAAAGTATAATTTACTTTTCTCCTTAAATAAAATTTAAGGAATACTTTTAATGAAATCCCACTGTTGGTGAATGACTCACTTCAGGCATACATCTATCCCTTTTATGTTCATGGTGTGCAAACCCTATAATTGTGAGAGAAAATATGGTGTTAGCTAGCCCAGTATGAGCAAGCTTAGAAATAAAAATATGTTTATATTTTTGTTACAACAAATACTTATTCCAAGTCATGTATAATTCTTGGCTTTCCCTTACTGACTCAATGTTGGACTAAAGAGTATTCAATATATGCATTTTAATTACCAAAATCATGGATCTCCGTATCTCAGGTGGGTTAACATGAACCATTAGTTTGTTTGTGTCTTTCGGCTTTTCCCGGTTAGGGGTCGGCACAGCGGAACTCTGGTCCGCTAATGATTGGCAGTAGATTTTTACATGCAGGCTTTCTGGGCCTAACGCACAACCTTCAATGAAGGAACACCCATTTACGCATATCGCCACACAGAAGACGCTCTGAGAATCTAATGGGCAATGTCTAACTGTGAGGCAACAACGCTACCGCAGCACCACCACCACAGTACCTAACATGAGCCATTAGTGATGAACAGAATTTAGCATTCTAAATATCTGGAAGCTGCAATTTGTTAAAAATATGGAGGAAACAATAACCAACAGAACTAAGAACATGTGTCCTGTGTTTTGGTATGTATTATGTGGTTCATATCAAATATTAATATCAAAGAAAGCAGACAGATAAACAGATGAATACACCTAATCAAGTTCTTCTGTAGGACCTATGCAAAAATGTCCATTTGTCTATGCATCTATATTTTGTGAGTGGTAAAGAGAACCATTACCAAGAATATAACTGATAGTGTTCAATAAAAGGTATTGATTTTATGGGTCTGTAATAGATCACCAAATGCTTAAAACAGCGAACGGTGATTAATCGACCCTATGTAAGTGAAAGCTTACAATGTCGAAGTGTCAGAACAGCGATTTTTTTCCCAAGGGAAAAAAAATCACTGTTCCAACAAACAAAAAAAAATCAAACATTACATTAAGTGGGGGGTGTTGCCCCCCCACCTCCCTGATGAGGGGAGCTGAACCCCCCACCCCTCTACTTAAATATACTAACTCCAAGACCGTACCAAAGCAGCCAAGTAAATTCTTCCCTAGGGAAAGAATTCACTTAACAGCTGCTTCAATATTTTGCATTTTCAGCCTTCTAAGTTCAACCAAGACGCACTCGAAAGAATGCAGCTTTTGTCTTCTAATATAGACCGGATTTTACATGTTATTGATTTGATAATTTGTACAGCCCAGAAGGTCATATTGGTAAATGAGGTAGATTCCTTGAAGCCAAGAGCTCCATATGCTCACAGTATTCAAGGTTGTTATTAACAAGCAAGTGAGCTGCTGTGGTGTAATCAGTACGATGCTGCAAGCTTTTCTAGCAAGGACTCAAGTATGAATTTTACATTATCTGACAGTTGGCGGAAATGCTTAAGGCTGTGACTTGTTCCCGGGGTACAGGGTTTGATTCCCACAGCTCTCATTTGCCTGCTGAATAACACTGAGCAACTCATTTAACCAGATTTTGCTCCCAGCCCATGCATAAAAAATGGGCCTTGTCACTGGTGGGCTTATCTGGTTAAAAATATGAGTATTACTATTACATAAATGAGGGAAAAATGGAGTACATGATAATGAATGATGAATTTGGAGAAGAAAGTATATGCCAAGTATGTTAGCAATTATTTTGAATCTGGCTCGTATCTTGCCTATATATATATATATATATATATATATATATATATATTGTGTATATATATATATATATATATATATATATATATATATATATATATATAGTGTATATATATATATATATATATGGGTCTACCTTGCTTAATTGAAATTACACTTTCCCGAACTTCAAAAACATGAGACGACTTCACCAACCACTGAATATACTGAACCAACGAATCACCCATTTTTTCTTTTTTTTTAACAGGGAAACAAACCACTTGGACACCAGGGTGAACATTGCCCTTTTCCTTAGAGTTGGTATATTTAGTTAGAGGGGTGTGGGGGGCACAGCCCCCACACATGGGGCTGTGTAGGGAGAATTCCCCCACTTGCATGGGTTTATAATTTGCGTTGGTTGCAGTATCACTTTGGATTTTAATTTCTCATAGGTTGTATGAATAAATTTATAAACATCTTCCTTTCAGTGTTTTGAAAGGTTGAGCTACAAAGTTTTACCACAGAAAACAATCTCTTCATACAATGATTAAGTCTGTGATAAATGATTTTGCTTTCTGCTTAAAGTGTAGCAAGGCACAGAAAGATTTCCTGTGAGGTTATTATGTCACTACTTGTTATAGCCCATAGATACAATGAAGAATTACCAAAGCTGGAAGCAAAAGTGAAATTAAGAAAATGAAATAGTGTTTAGTGAGGCAGCTTTGGAAAAAAGTAGAACACTATTTCTTTTTCCCTCTGAATGACTTCTGCTTAGCGTAATTTACAAAACTGGCATAGTAGAGTCTTCCTGTGGTATACTGTGCGTAATGGACAGCACCTCTGTCTTAAATACCTTTTTATCATCAGTTCCAGGTTCTGTTTTATTCACTGGGAATAGCACCACGTTTCAGGGAGAGTAATGTCAAGGGTATTGCCCCCCTCCCCCACCCAAAAGCCACCTCTGAAACTACTGCCTCTTCTTTTTTATTCAACAATCTAACGATTTTTTTCAATCTTATACAAATGAGCATGTTCATTTTCTGCATGTGTTGTAGATTTAATTTTACAAACACAGCCAGAACACAATACATTTGACAAACAAGCTACAGATGGCAACCTCATATTCTCATGCAGTTAGTATACCATGAAACTTGCATGTTTTACTTTCACTGTCTCTTATGCATTTACCTCATACCTGGAACATCACTCCCAGTGAAACTTTTGGTTCCTCCCATGGTTATTCCACACTTTACATTCTCTCAGTAGAAGCCTTATTGGGCGAATGACATATTTTTGTTGGAGGGGTAAGAATATACCCAAAGTCATCTGTAGGCAAAGTGCTATAGGTAGTTCTAACAGAGCCCCTATTGGGGTACATGTATAGCCATTATGTGTGTCTCAGTGTGCCATGGTATAGTATCAGCTATGCCTTTTACTGACTATTGCAAATGTTTAACTTATTTAGAAGGCTGATAATCTATTTCTACATTTTTAGGAAGACCAACACTAGAGACTATACTAAGCCATGCAGCTTTTTCACATGGATTGCAATATGATGACAATTTACAAAACATTGTTTTTGTCAAATTGAGTCATACTGTAATAAGAATTTCCTAAGAGAAGTTCTGTATCCTCACTGTTTCTTCCTTTCAGGGCTTAGAAGGGCTGAAGCTCAAATTTTATCACTTTAAAGCCACCTCTTCAAAACTATGAAGGATGAGAAAAACTATAAGTGTCTTATTTTTCACTTATTTCTAGGACTTGTTTGGTTTCTGATCAGAAGTATGAGATATAATACTGTGAGCTATAACACATTTGAAAGTAAACTGCAATTTCAATAAAACTAAATTCTGAAAGTATTGTTACACTTTCTAAGCATTTTTGCAAGAGTTGCTTTGCACTGCTGTGGACCCTACAACCTAGCTCTACCAATTCTGAGACTCTTGTGCCTTAGAGGAGGAGGAATGTTTCAAATTGCACAAATTAGGACTTTGTATATATTTCACCACATTCCTACATTCAGTCGTGTGGTTCCAACCACTGTAGTGCATAGTGCGTAATCAGGCTCCCATGTTATAAAACAAGGTATTGGCAATGTGGATGCAAGAGAGAACAGCTTGTGAATTTCATGTCTGTCTAGATAAACTTGGATATAGTAAACATTATAAGTTTATTCTATAGTGTACCAAAGCAGTAGTAATAATACTAAGAACAAAACACATTGACAATAATACTGATAATAATACTTTAAGTACTTTGTTAATATAATGCATATCAGCTCTTTAAAGGGATACCACTCAGATTTCAAACAGTAACAATGGCAGAGCTGCATATTCACTCAGACTTACACTGATGTACATTATGGCAGTATTTAGTTATTTATGTTTTAAATGTGATAAGTTAAAAAAAAAATAACAGCTAGGGCCGTCAAAAACACCTCACCCATTGAGAACGCATAAGTAAAAAATATAATGGATCCGTACCTCTCAAATGTCAAGATTTTTGAAGAATTTCCAGATTTTTGCCTCATATTTTTGGTTTGTTTCCTTCTAAAATTGTGGTTTTCTGGCAAATAAATCTCAAATCATTGGGGATTGATGTCAGAAAATGACAGATATTTAAGTGTTAGACTTCATACCCATCAGAAAATACGTGCTAATGTAAAACATGTTATTCTATCAACTTCCTAAGTTTGTAAGCACAATATTTAAAACATGTCCCTATTTTTGGGTCTTTGTCCCCTATTATATTGGCTTTGTCCAGATTTCTTACTCTAAGAGATTGAGAGGTATGGATGGATCATGTTAAATGTATACCATTTCCCAATGTCGGTGCAATCAGTGAAAAAAAAAATCCATTCTAGTCTAGCTTTATGTGAGATGCAACATACAGATAGATTCAGTATCTGTAACATGTTTCATGTTTGTGTGTGCATGCAACTCAAAAAAAGGCAGCTATAAAAATATTTGACTACTAACAGTATCGGTCATTTTAAAGTCTGATCTGTACTTTTACATTTGTCCTACCCAGTGACTAGCTAAATTGCTCCAGCAGTCATGCTTTTAAAATGTCATAAAAACTCTGTCGGTGACTTGGCCTTCTGTGTCTGACAAACTCATGCTACTTGGTATTAATTTATGGATACTGAAACTATTTAAACATAGATTGAAAGGAAGGGCGAGTGGAATAGCATAGGATCGGCTTGATTAAGATGAACAGCAATGCAGGTCTTTTCATTTTTTTACTATTCTGTAAACTTTGCTTCCTTTTAATGTATACATTAATCAATACGCCTTCAAGATTAAAGATATATGGAACAGAAGCATGACTTTTATTCAATAACAACATTTTAAAAGTGAATGTTAGATCCAATATCTTTCCATTGATTATATGTCTGATATATGCGGTCTTAGCTGACACAAACTCCTTCAGAGCTGCTGTTGAAAGTATTAAGGGAAAAAAAAAGCGATGTCAGGATAACTGCAGTATTTGTAAAGGCTAGCATTCTTTGAAAGAAAATATTTGTATTTACCAAACAATGTTGCACTTGTATAGAAAATGGTCCTATTCTAAGCAATTGATTTTGACTTTGACAAATTTCCTGATAATGAATCAAAGGAATTAAGGTTTTATGCATGTTACAAAAACAAAAGGGACACATTCATGTGTTTCAAGTTAGACAGTCAGTCTACTAAAGTTATGCTACAGGAAGAGAAGTGTATTCTTTAAGCTATATTGCCAGATTCAAATAGCATCATTCAGTTCCTATTATTACAAGTGTTATAAATGGTTATATGAACTGCAGGGCTCTGTTTTTGATCACAGCAACAGGTCAAGTGCTTGTCATTCTAAATAATGAATCCCTGTTTTTTTAGGCATTTAGTAATATATGCACTAATGACTATATAATAATGATACTATGATTATTATTATAATAATAATGCTATACATATGTAAAACTAGGTCTTTGGTGTAGACTGCCCTTCATTAGCATAGACATATGGAGTACGTTAATCTGTGCTATGTTATTTTTTTTTTATTATAAAATACTTGAAGCATCTGAGTAGCTTTTCTTACTCATGGCTTCCTTCCTGAATGTGTAACGTGATTAGTGGACCACTGTTTGTTTGCAGCTAAAGCAGAATGAATTTGAAGTCATTATCAGTATCATAAGTGGCATTATTTTTTCCAAGTTGATAGTTTAACCACAGGCCAAGTACCTTCATAATAATGGGTAATAATTTGCAGATGTCTTGTTTTTCCTTCATATTCTGGCACCTTCCTCAATCTCTATGATAGACTTTGGCAATCTTTGTGAGAGCTTTAGCTAAACTCTTCTGCCATTTTTCCATATGTCTGACAATTTTGTACTGATTACAGCCTAATAATTTAAGAAGTCAATGTTTCTGACTATAGAGTTGCATGCTGTTCTACTTTGTACATCTTCTGTTTTAGAGTCTTGCATTCAGTCTTGTACCATAGGTGCTATTCTAACTTCTCCTCTGGTTTAAGTGTGTGTTGTACTGACACTGCTGTGGTAATACAAGAGTTATTTATTAACTCATTAATGCAGACTATTCAGTTCACTTCTTTTAACTGATTGCATCAATGCCATGTTGTATAGTCTCATGAATAAATAAACTTGTATCATTGTGGAATTTAAGAATTATAATTGCAGAATATCATAAATTCCATTGCCAAATGAAAATATCACAATTCCAGATTTCTTAACTTCCAAATAAACTTAAAGGAGACATGAATTCTGTTTACAGATGGCATCTATTTAATGGAAAAAAATTACTATTGGGTAGCTCACCCTTATATTTTATACCCAACAGGTCTGTAATCTGTCTCCCAACTTTACACATATGGAGAATTACAATAAAATTCGAAGGACATCTTCAAGTTTTTCATATATTTATTTATTTACATTTGTTGACCAGGAGTGTCCGACTGGACGTAGGTCAATTTTCAGCAGAGGCCCGGGGAGAAAAGCTCCACAGTTAAAATAAACAGACAGTAGTTACATTGACTTACATAGCGATTAACAATTTGATTAACATAGCAATTAATTACAAACATATTTACAGATGAAGAACATAGTACATCAGTGGACAACTAGAATCTTTATCTGCGAAGTACATAACATACATTAACAAATGTTACAATAAGAAGTTTCTGCTGTATAAGTACTAGGCTTTTGAGCATCTGAGCTTGCAATAATCAAGGTAGTTAGTGGGGTGGAAAGAAAGGTAGTGGCTAGTGATATTAGAGTGGGAGTTGCAAGGGCATAGCCAGGATGTTCTTAGGTGCACTTTTAGTAAAGTTTTGAAGTGGGTGCATGATGGTATGGAGGTAATTTTGCGTGGGAGGGAGTCCCATAATTTGGCTATGGCGCAAGAGAATAGTGCTTTACCAGCAGAGTTATTGGCTTTAGTGATCTGCAAGTGATTTTTGTTGCTGGATCTTAGTGGTCTGGTGGTGCGATAGGGTTGGAGTAGATTCTGGAGGGATGGGACATTTAGTGGATGGTTTACTAGTTTGTGGCTGAGAGTTGATACCATTGAAGGAGGTGAGGGAGTTCAAGCCAGCCCAGTTCATCAAGTGAGAGACAGTGGCGACTATGGTAGGATGCCCCTGTGGCGAATTTGGTGATTTTGTTGTAGCAGGTCTCTAGCTTGTTTAGATCGCATTGCCTTAGGTTGGTATATATTGTTTACATGGGAGATCTCCCTTTACAAAATTAGTAGAATTCTATGATCAAGTTAGCCTGGCTCTGGTCTTAATACTGCCTGCAGGTGTCATTTGTTCAGATCTTGCAAAAGATTTTGACACTTTGGCTCATTCTTACATAAAAGGAACACTGAACATGTATAAATTTACCATACACTCAGTTAACTGGATTTATAAATGGCTCTCAGAATGTTTTCAGTGTGTGTCTATTAAAGGAATTAGTTCTGAGTATCTATCAATTTCTCGAGAGGTTTCACAGGATTTTGCCCTTGGTCCCTTTATGTTTAATCTGTTTTATTCCCCAACATTTCTAAAAATAATGCATTGGCCCAGCAGAATCTAACTGAAAGATTGGATTCATAGCTACATCAAAAGATTTGCTCACAAAAATTAATATCTACAAGATATTTCAGTTTGGGTTAAATATACTGGTCTACACTTTAATAATAAATAACAGGTCATTTAGCTTGGAAAGCAAACAATAAGACGGCCTTTACTATTTAAACACTAACAGAGGCAGAAGAATAAAATATCTTGGAATAACTAGATCTAACAATAACAAAAATATATAATTTGGCATCCATGTTAACAACATAACATTAGAAATATAACCATGCTCTACAAAACAAAAGTATAAGTTTGATTACGAGGGTATATACAAGAGGGACTGCAGGCAAAAATTAAAGTGGGTAGGTTTCTCTCTGATAGTTTCTGTTTGAGTGGAGGAGCCTTGTCAGGGTGGCCTCTTCCCCCTTTATTGTTTGCATTATGTTTAGAACCACTGACAAAGAAAATAAGGGACTCAGAAATTCCAGGATATAATTGGTATGGTAGTCAAGAACAGCTGTCTCTATTTACAGATAATATTTTATATCTGATAAAACCAGGAGAGGACATTTCAGTGTTGTGGAACATTTTAAGACCGTTTCAAATCTTTTCAGGATACAAGACTAATGACACTAAAACAGAGGCAATACCTGTAAATGATGTAGCTATACATTAATTGGTTCAGAAATACTGATATTTATGGGGATAGGATAAAATTAAGTACTTAGGAATATGGATTAGAATGGATTCTGATGTGGCAGCTAAGGATATGGGGGAAAAGATTAAACAAAGGATAATACAAAAACTGAGAAACTAAAAGTTCTGTTTTATAGATAGCAAGATACAAGCAGTTAAAATGTTGTTAGTCCTTCAGCTTTATACACAGATCAAGCAGATTTTTATCAACCAGAGGAGAAGTTGTGGATAGCAATTAATAAAGAGCTGAAATATTTTATTTCAGAGGGAAACTGGCAAAAGTTAAGTGGGATAAGCTGATTCTCGCAATAGAACAAAGGTGATCTGGGAGGGTCTATATTATAAAGACGAATGTTCAGGTTGTCAAACATCTAAACATCAACAGCTAAACAGTGAAAGCTGAAACCATGAATGGCCACTTCCGTGAATTTTTTCACATGGAAAAAATTTGCTTGGTTGTTATCAGGAATTTGCCCTTTTCCCCAATGTAGAGCGATCTCGTAGATGGTATATTTAGTTGGGGAGGGTGTCGGAGGGTGTGGAGGGGCAAAGCCCCCAACTTGATTAGGGTTGAAAGTTTGTTTTACTGTCCACTGGTATAGCAAATTTTTTTCCCTGTGAAAAAAATTTGCGGAAGTGGCCGTTCGCAGTTTTCGCTGTTTAGGTGTCAACGTTTAGGTGTTCGACAACCTGAACATTCATCTTTATAATATAAACCCGGTCTGGGATTACTTGATTTGAAGGGGTGTTTCAGAGCTACACAGTTAAGGCTTCTATACATAGCACAAGCAGAAATCTATAATTCAGAGTGGGAAAGGATGATCATGAAACTGGCAGAAAGCTCTAGAAATAAGGATAGACAGGGATTTTCGATGCATATCCTTAAAAAGAATAACAATAACCACACAGACTATTGCAGTGATAAAGCAACAGAAAGTATTTTAAGAACTAAGCCAACATAAGAATGAAGAAAGGAGATTCCACCAATACGGATGACTGCAATTAGGGATACAAAAAATAGGCAAAAAATGATCGGAATTTATAAGAAAAAATGGAAAAACTGCAAAGACATTGGGAGCAAGCAGAGAGGGAAAGGTAACAGAATGGGAAGAGGCCAAGAACTTATTTGGATTGCAGGCTAGAGATTGACTTCCCTATCATGGATTGATATCAGAGTATAGGCAAAGAGAAAGAGGGATCCTAAGCAAAAGACCAGCACTGGTAGAGTTTTTAATGGAATCTAGAACAGAAGCTGATGTTATAAAAGGAATAAGTACAGCCTATAAAGTATTGCATGATAACTGTAAGAATCAATCAGAGGAGGTTAGAAAGAATTGGGAAGAGGACCTGGATGAGCAATTCACAAAGTAACAATGGGGGATATATGTATGTCTCACAAATATACAACAAAATCTAGCAGATTTAGGATCTTTCTTGGAAGTGTTTACTTCTATTTTTTTAGCTTGAATAGTTGCTTTAATATTACGTGTTTTTTTTACACTGGTAATCTATGCAGTGTGCACCCCCCCCCCAAAAAAAAAGTGCATTATCCCCCTCTCAGCATAATTTTATTAAGAATTGTACTTGCACCAGTTTCTGATTTTACTGTGCTTAGTTAAGGAGGAGTACAGAATGACCTTAAGCTTTTATTCTTTAATGCTGTGCATGTAACCATGTATAACCTACTACTGTGCTCCCAATACTTAACTGGCCCCATGGCAAGCATTTTAAATAGATTTGCTGCTGCCTCACCAATGGCTTTTTTCTGAGCACTTACCTGAAGATTCTTGGTTTCTTGGATGTCATCCCACTCTGTTTTCCCTCCTGGCTCACTTTGCTCGCCTGCACTGCCCCCAATTCTCATCCGCCCCCACTACCTCTAAATATAAACTTATCCAGACCACACCCCTTCCTCTCTTAGCTCCACACTCCTCATTCATACACTCAATCTCTCAACATTTCTGTTAATATCACACTCCCATCCTATCTACACACTACCCCAGTCATATTATTCCTCATAACTCCACCTCCTCAAGCCAGACTAATATTTCAGTATTCTAATTAAAAATAACAATGGCTTACCAACATTCAGTACTATCCAGTCTACTCAATCACATTTTATCTTCTCACATGCTACCAAATTCAACAAATAACCATAATTTACTCCCCCCACCAACCAATACTCTACTCTTCCACAAAACCCAACAACCAATTATATAATTACTCCACAAATATACATTTCCTCGTGTACTGAATTTTTCTCATATAAATATCTTCTATCAAATAATACCCTAAATCCATTCTGCAAATATACTAAACTCTTAAGTAAACAATCTATTCCTAATCAACCCACTACAAATAAAACAATGTGGAGATATACACCCCTACCCAGGCCCTCTCCCCACACAATATAATTTTCTAGGCGCTAACATCCCATTCGCCTCAAACTTCACCAATATACGGATTGCCAACTCAGATCTCATCATGAATATGAACCTTAGAAGCAATTTGAACAAAACCTCTGAATTTCATGCTACCCTTACCCAAAATACACATGATATAGCTACGCTAACAGAAACCTGGTTAAAGCCACACATAAAACACAGAGATACTAAACCATGGTTACAACATCCATAGGCTGGACAGAACTCACAAGAAAAGCAAGGTGATAGCCATAATCTAAAGCATAGCCTTAAACTGGAAAGACTACCTTGTAACCACCCAGCCCCTCCAAAATTTTGAAATCTTAATCTCATGCCTCCAAATTAACTTTAACGAACACTTAATTATCATAGCAGTCTACATTGTCCCAGAAAATAACCCAACCTCCATCTAAGAACTCCTTTACTGGTGTTCATCAACATATAAGCATGAGACCATAATAATGGGAGGTTTCAACCTAGATTGAGCTACCTGCATTCACTATAAGCCATCTAATTTCATAGATCTACACGGGTACTGTCAAATAATACAAATTCCAACCAGGATTGACAAACACAGTAATAAACAGTCTATACTTGATTGGGCTGTTACAAATATACTCTCCCACTACTATCAATCAGGCTGTCTCCCAGACAGTCTAACCGATCAGCAACTTACCAATGTAATTCGACAAGATATTCATCCTGCCAAAAATATTACTTATAAATACATATCCAATAAAAGAAAATTCTCACCTGAAGTACTTAAAACCCTTTTTCAAAAATGTGACCAATCTCAAACAACTCCATCTCAACATGGCTGTCCAATACTTTAATGATAAATTTATCAATATCCTAAAATCAGCTAGATCCCCTCAGAAAAAGTCATACCAAGTCCAAATCTATGCCTTGGCTCACAAAAGAAACCAAAAAACTCTTTAAACAAAGAGATAGAGCCCTGGTATCATTAACATGATGCAAAAAAATGAAACATCACTATACAACTATCAACCACTCTGTAATCTAGCTAAAAAACAAATTAAGCACGGTAAAAAAAAAAGTATACAACACTACCACAAAAAATAAACATCGGAATAATCCACAGGAATTCTGGCAAGCCATTCACTGTCTGCTGAAGCCTGAACACACCACGACCCCTGCTCCAACCTCTACCAACACCACTGATAATATTGCTTCACAGTTAACTCCTACTTTATCAACTCTATCCTATCACTAGTAAAAAAAAACAACATTAATACCCCTCTATCATTACCTACTCATACTTTATATTCGCTCAACTCCATCTCAATTAAGCATATGCAAACCAGCACCATAAAAAACTTCTTTCAAAACTTAAACTCACAACCTTCACTGCAGATCTGCATCTCATGCAAGTGACTATCTGAAAATTGCATCAGACATGATTTCCTTCCAAGTTTTTATTCTTATTAACTGGTCCATTAAAGAATAATACACCCCAAAACTCTGAAAAATGTCTCATACAATCCAACTACACAATGGTGGAACATCCACTGAACTCAGCAACTATAGGCCCATAGCTATTCTCCCTCCTTTTGCCAAGATCCTTGAAAAATGTTTTCACATAGCCACTACAATATCTTCTGCACAATAAAGTACTATCCCCTTTGCACCATGGGTTTAGGCCCTTGTTAACTTCACTAATTGAATTAACCAGCTCAGAAATGATCACCAGGTCTCCTATATCCTTCTGGATATGTAAAAAGCTTTTGACAGAGTTTCCCACTAGACACTTCTGAATGAATTAGCCTCCATAGCAGTGACGATTGACAACAACCTGAGGTTTGACAAGCACCTAACCATAACCATCAAAAAGATACATGCCAAACTAGGTTCACTCTGTAGGATCAAACATTTCCTAACTGACCCCACTAGAAAATATATATCCAGAACCCACCTACGTTCTACCTTCTACTTACAAACATCAGAAAAACGAAGTTAAACTGGAGTCCTGCTACAACAAAATAGCAAGATTTACCTCAAACCTCCCTTACAGATCACACCACTGCAATGTATTGCACCATCTAAATGGGTAGAACTTCCTAATTTTCTGACCTATAACCAACTAACCTTCATACGCTAAATATTCAACCACCCAAATAGCTGTCCCTCCCTCAAATACCTTGTTCAACCCTACTCTAGCTCTAGAACACTAAGATCCACCAACAGTTATGTAATGATGGCTTTGGGGAATCTGTCTTTTCTAACCACATATCTAAACTTTATAATACACTACCTCAAATAGTAATTAACTGGATCAATACAACTACATATAAACATCTACTTAAGGAACACCTCATCAACAACTGAATGTGCTTCTGTACAAACCCAGGCTGAATATAATCTCTCCCATATAGCTCTACCAGGTCATACTATTCCAGCTTTCTGTCACTTCCGTCTAATTCCATCCTTGAAAAATGTTTTCACATAGCCACTACAATATCTTCTGCACAATAACGTACTATCCCCTTTGCACCATGGGTTTAGGCCCTTGTTAACTTGGCCTAATGGTTAAGGTGTTTGCCTTACAAACACAAGGTGCAGGGTTTGGGTCTCACAAGGGATAATTGGCTAGGCTTAAAATGGCTCGCAAGGGCAGTTAGTCTAGTACTAATCTATGAACCTATGAATTGACACCAAAAGTCCTGCCCCCCCTTCTCACTTTCTTACATATGTTGCTCTTTGACACCGAGTCTAAGCACCGATCTTTTTACTCCTTACATTTGGTAGCATTCTACAAGGAATATGTTTACTCAGTTTGGGAAGTCACTGTGTGTATTAGATGAGTTACTACTGCTCTATGCTCGAAATAATGCCACTGTCTTATATAGCCTTGAAAACTATATTGTGTAACCTTTTCTCTGCCTATGTTAAAATACTGTAGTTACTTGGAATGTTACTGTTATAAATATGGTTATGTTACTGTTATATATGGTTATTTCTTTTTAGAGCTTTTCACCTCGGACCACTGCTGCAAATGGGTCCTAGGTTCAGACGGACTTTCCTGGTAAAAAAATGTAAAATAAAAAATAAATTGTTATACCCCAAGTAGACTCCAAATAATTTTTCCTTATGCAGACAGCAAATGTTGAAAGTGTCATGGGGAAGAAAGAGGTAACTGGGAACATATTTTTGGGGAGTTAGTCAGTTGGCAGACTTTAAAAATTCACTGCAGACTACTCAATCAGAAATATTGGGTGAGCAAATTGGTATGAATAAGGCAATGATTTCTGAGCTATGATAGAAAATCTAACTTGCCTAGACATATGTAAGGCCTTGCTGAGTCTGTTTTTCATTTTCTAGTAATTGCCTTTTTAGCAGCCACCACAATTAAAGTCTAAACCAACTGTAGTGAATAGAGAAAGAGATGAAACAACTGGAAATGGGATCTTTAGAAAATTGTAGGAGGAAATTACCAGAAAAAATGGAATTTGTGGGAGCACATGCAGCCAATCAATGAGGTTTAAAAGAAGACAGGATTTGAATGAGCTATGTAATTTTTGAGTGACTTTACAGATTATAAGTGATATACAATGCTTGCAGCTTAAACTATGTCAATATGGTTTGTTTTAATTTATATAAATGTATGATTGTAAATCAACTTATGCGCAAAAACATTTCCTGGTTAATTAAAAATACTATAATACTCCTCCATATATGAATATTAGTACTCGACTCTCAAACTGAAGTTAATCCAGAGAAGGTACACTAAGCATATTCTGACTTTAAGATACTTAAATTACAAAGACAGACTACTTATCTAAATTTGTACTCTTTGCCTCAATAGTATCTATAATGAAAAGTGATATTGGCTTAGGCTTTGTTTAGGAATGAGATAACCCAAGGTTTTATTAAATCCTTATTTGTAGCCTATTACTCCTAAGTGAAGCATCAGCTTCTGTGTATCTCTGAAGAAAATCTCTACGAGTAAATGTGGTACCCAGGTTATACCTAAAATATGGAATAAACTACCTTGAATGTTACCCACCTCTGAAAGTATCACAGAAAACCAAACAGAACTCAGGAACTGGTAATGCTTGAAAACCAATAAACCACAGAAGGTTTACTGTGAGTTTTGTGCTACCTGGTTATTTTTGCAATTACCTCTGAAAGTTTAGTAATATTTAAAAACAACTTAAATAACCTCAATCCTAGTTTCAAGGAGTCAGTTAACATATATGGCAGTAGGGCCTTCTACACTGGATTTCCATAACATGGGAAGTTAGTAACTTATAAAATATGAGGCTTCCACTATTCCTTGTAAGGATGTTTGAATAATAGGAAATTGTGCAGCTGGGAGTTGTGGAGAAACCTGACCTTGTCCAGGACGAGGTTGTGATGTTCCCTGATCTTTGAATTATAAACCTGCAGACATTAGCTTATTATAGTTTAAAGATTTTGAAGCTGGTCACAGAACCATGGACTATGGGAAGAGTTTGCTCAGATATCCATATAAATATATTCTTTCTGTAAGAACAAGGGTATACCCAGTCAAAAGTAAATATAGATACTTCCCATTGGGATAAGGAGTTCAATTGGTCACATGTATTAAGATGTCCTTCATATAAGGAGAAGAGCATACCTTACTAATAGATATAAAGATAACCATTCCATAAGCAGAAAGGTACACTCAGTCATATGTATAAAGAAAATTTTCCCACAAGGTAGAAAGTATACTCAAACTTAAGGACACCCTTACCAACAGCAAACTGCTTTTATCTAGTTAGCAGTGGTTGACTCTATAGGCATGCTTTAATTGCATGTACAGTCAAGGTGTGCGTGGAATGTTTAACCTATTTTATCTTTAATAAATCAGGCATGTATGGTGATTGAATTATCTTTTTTGATCCATCACACAGCCAAAAGAGCATTCTATTCATAAATAGTGCATACATATTTGAAGTGTATGGTTAGACAAAAGTAATGTGATTTAAGCAAATTAAGATCTTATGGAACTTAAAATATAAATAGAACTGAGATACAAGGACAATAGAACATTTGCAAATAGAAAAGAGCTACAGTCTTTAACATTTCAAAGGATTGATTGTACTGAACTTCACACTGGCTGTAGTAATAAAACAAAAACATAATGATTGTTTAAATGGTAATTGTTGTGAGAAATTAGAATGTCTCCAATACCAAAGAACCTATAAAGCTGAATGCAAGTATGGGGCTATCTTTTCTTGCAGGCCATTTTAAGCATAAACGTTTTCCCATTTTGTGCTCAAAATAACCTATCCATTTTGGTTATAGATTGGGTTTCCAATCCATATATCTATGTTGCACTTGAAAATGGACAGGGATTAACTTTGTTTTATGTAGATGAGGAGTCTTTTCCATAGCAGTGGTATTTTGTGTGAAATATACCTGTCCCTCCAAACCATTCTGTTGATGTTGCAGAAGAGATTTAGATACATAGACTGAGTATTTCTGATGCCCTTTGACTTTGAAAGAACTATGAATAGTGGTACAGAATACTTCTAGCTGGTACCAAGTCATTATGGCAGCATAGCTGGTTGCTTTAGCATTTATGTTGCTGGTTACATTAGATGTGACTGAAAATGCCAAAAGATTTAGTCATAGTCTTACATACTTAAAAGATGCAATGGTTTTCAACATCTTCAAAGATTTTTTGAGGAGATGGGCCAACCAGTAACAATAATTTCATTTAGATCAAAAATAACAAATGTCACAATTTGCTATACTGACATTAGTCTCCAGTTCCTTCAGAAAGAATTACCCATGTGCTTTGAGTATGTTAGTTAGTTCAATGATGCTGTTAGTTAAAACATATACATTTCCAGATTGTTTACAAAGAGAATTATGTGTTCTGATTTTGTTTTTTTTTTGTTTGTTTTTTTTTTTTTGATAGCACATTGTAGCATTGTAAATAAAAATTTACCTCAAACAACATCTTAATTTTCTCCGCAAAAACTCATGTTTAACTAAGCATTTAAAACTTTAGTGTAAAGTGATTTGACAGTGTAATAATAGATTTTCCTGGACTTTCTTCCAAGGCCAAATACAAGCATCCTTAAGCCATTGCTTTCACAAGAAAGATTTCCTGTTGCTTTATGAGTAACTTTCCTGTTGCACAACATTAGAATTATTTGATTAGTAAAAAGTCTGAATGCAAGATTGTCACTCTTTCATGTTTGATTATTGTGAAATGTATTTCACTCTTAATCAAAGAAATAATTTAAAAAATTGAGTTGTCAAATCCAGGAATACATGTTTAATCCAAAAGATGTTTGACAACAGGATGAGAGCTTTATCACTGAAAGCCAATTATAGTGAATAAGTTCTGATGTCCTTTTTCTGCTGATGAGACCATGCAGTTGGTGTGCATATGAATATGTGTTTGCACGAACACACATGCACAACCCTTTTATCCTATCTGTACACATGGGGTTGGGGCATAATTTGAACTTCACCAATGCTTAGTAGTCTAAAATGGTCATATATAAATTCTTCTGAGAACTACCATCATAAAAATTACTTTTCTTCAAATATAGATAAACAAAATATGCGGGTCACTGCAAAAGTAATTAGGATTACTTCATGTGTAACAAGCTGAACTGCTAAACAAATTCAAACGTTTTTTCTATTTTTATTAAAAATGCTCAAAATATATTGCAAAACAAAATTTTATCATACATAATACATAATTAACAACTATTTTAGAGTCCACATCAATTATTCCAAATATAATCAGTCTCATTTGAATTAAACATTTCAACAAGTAGATATCAACTACTATATAAACATCAAATCAACACTTTTCTAAGAAAACTCAGATTTAACTAATTATAGTAGGATGCATTTTAGTCAGTGGTCATTTCAATAGTAACTAACTTGGTTTGACATAGTATCATCAATATTTGTAAATGGAGGAGTATTCTTCCCATTTATTATAATAATTTCTCTATTAATAGTTAACATACTCCAAAGAGGAGGGCTTTGTAACCCAAGTACATTTCCAGAAATTGGAGCATTGGACAAAACTAGTGCTTTAGTTAATTTAAATGTATTTATCCACAAAGCTTGTAAAATAGTATTGATGTTTTACCAAAAAGATTTTTATAGCAGAATCACAGATTGTGTGTGTTGCCAATTCAATCTGCAATCTCATTTTAAATACATATCCTCTATTCCACATGGAATAATAAAAGTTCTATGTATAAATTTCCTTGAAAACAATTTCCACTATAAAGAATTTCTCTTTGAAAATGATTATCACTTATCCTCCTCCAGTGCATTAGAGTTATCTAATAAAAAGTAGTTCCAATAATTATTTTATCTGTGGTTTTGCTTCTTTTCAATTTGTATATTTTAGAGAAATATGATTTCCATAGGTTATTACCAAATTTCCATAGGTTATTACCAAAGTCAAAATTTAGAAAATCTATAAATGCCGAAGAATTTTTTATTGAATCAGGCACTGAATCAGTTTTAAAATTAAGAAATAGTTTCTGTAAATTTGATCAGTTTTTCATATTTATATCATATTTATCCATAATGAAACCTATACTATGTAAATTTCCTCCATTTTATCACATGATACCAAAAAGAAAATCAAATTCTGATTAAACTCCAGCATTTTGTGAAAATGTCAAGTCTATTTTAATCTGTGGTAAAGGCTATATAGGGAATATTATGAAAACCAGGCTTTCAAATCAGTATTTTTAAAAATAAAATGTCTGTATGCAGCTAAAATGGGTCTATAGTTAATGGTCAAACAAAATATCCATCAAATGGCAAATAATCTTAAAGTAATAATAGTTTCATCGAACATACACTTCATTGAACCTGTGAGATGAAGAAGAACTTGATGGTCAACACTTCCCCATTTCAAAAACAGTAGAATTACAAAATCACCCAGGTGGGGGGCTTTGCCCATCACAACCCCCCAACATGGGGAGGCTTTACCCTTGCACCCCCTAACTATATATACCAACTCCGATGTTGCATTACAGTGGGGAAAAGTAAAATGAGAAGCGTTGGCCAACAAGTTAGTTTCCCCATCTCACAGGTTCAATGAAGTGCATGTTCGATGAATGGACTACCAATTTTGTGCTTTTGATTTGCCATTCGGTGGTTATTTGATGATTAAGCACAGATACAACTAAAATAGTGATATAATAGGAGTCAGATGATTTGTTAAAAGACTACTTTACTAGAAATATTAATGTTTGTCTTTTCAGCCACAGCAGGACTCCGGTCGACTAATGATTGGCAGTAGATTTTTTTATGGTGCGAGTTGCCAGCCCAACGCCCATCCTTCAGTGAAGGCACGCCCTTTCACGCATGTCTTACTAGAAATATTAATAACCATTTAAAATTGTTTCCTGAAATCTGAGCAAGTTGTCTAGTTATGTTACTGTTATCAATCGCTTAACCACATACTTTCATGAAGCATTTTTTCCCACTTGGCCAGATAATTAGGATTTAACCACAATGTTATATTTTTAAAGACAGAAGACAATGCATATAATTCTATATATTGAAATACTCCTCCATTTATCATAATCTGTTGCATGGTGTAATATCTTGGTTTATTAGGAAACCAGACAACTTTAAAAATAGACTAAACTGTTGAATAAATTTTTTCATAGGAAAATAGAAGTTGACTGAATTATATACATTACATTAATGTTCAGATTATTATACTAACAGAAATCTATCTACTACAGGGCAAAATCGTTTTATCTCACTTATTCATTAACAATTTAATAGAGACCAACATGTTTCTGAATTATTTGATGTCATTTCAATATATATATGTATATATATATATATATATATATATATATATATATATATACATACATACACAACAATAAAATCCTCAGATATTTAGTTTGTTTTTTCCTCCCAATTAACCCCAGTAAATTTTATGATAATTTAGTCTGTTGTTAAATCAACATATTAGTTTTCTTACTGTTAAAATGTAAGCTTGATACTGATTCAAATATTTAGTAATTTGATTAAAAGGTTATATGTATCATTAAGTTATGTATTGTTAAGAAGAGACATGTAAAGGGTAAAATTTTAGAAGAATAACTAGCATTTATTTTAAATCCCTTTATACCTAAATTTGATCTTATAAATTTCATTAAAGGTTGAATCACCAGAGCAAATAATAAAGGGGATAATGGGAAAACTTGTTTAGTACCTTTACAGGTTTTTAATGACCGAGATTGAAATGAGACTAGTTTAACAGATGTAAAGGAATCTTGGTAAAGATAATAAAGTTGCATAAAATTATCCAAAAATTCATGTATTTCTAATGCAAAAGATAAATAAAACCTATTAGCAATATCAAATGCTTTATATCTAAACTAATTATGGACAACTCTTTTTTTCATATAGTTGGCATAATCAATTAATATAATTATAAGACTGAAGATTAAATGGGTTTTAAACTAAATAGAAAATCTGCTAAGAGTGGGAAATGTTTAATTCTATTAGCATAAACAGACTGCTTATAATTGTTATTTTAAAAAAATATGTGTCTTTATGAATAACATAAAGATGAATCTTTAACTTGTTTTAAAACAGGAGAAGTTAGTGTATGTTTCCAAGATGGGGGATATCAGATATGTTTTTAACTAGAAAAAATAACTCGACAGAATAATAGCTCATTTGGTGATAATTTGTATAATTCTACTATTATTACATCATTACCAGGAACTTTATTGTTCTTTTTATTTTTAATTATCTCTTATTTCCATCATTGAAGTAGATTTTTCTATTTTCTTTATTTCATTCTTAGTTCCAAGTACTACTACTACTTGCATCTTAACCTCATTTGTTTTAAGTTTATCCTAGTAATCCTTAAATTATTTAAAATTCTCTATATTTGTAGCTTTTCTAGTACCGATATTTCTTTAACATGCTTAGATCTTATTTTTCATCAAATAGCTAGTTTATCCATACTTTCAGGATTTAGAGAACACTATTACATTCTAATTTTTTCCCAAAGTAATTGAAAGTTTATGTTATAAAATTAAGATATTTTGTGTTCAATGTTTTCATCAACTAAATCCTTGTTACACTTGTGTATATTAGTTTTTATTTTATCAATTTGTATTTGTAATTCTAATAATTCTTTATCCTGTTGTTTCCATAATGTACCAGTTCATTAGTTTACCATATAAATAGGCCGTTAGAAAGTACTACAGAATCCCATCTGAAACCTCAACATTAATCTCTAGAAATTGCTGGATTTCATCAAGAAACCATCTTTTAGGTATATATATATATATATATATATATATATATATATATAGTCGAACTTTTGGAATCTCAACATTGTCAGTGAAGATCTGCATACAGCACAGAATGGGAGATTTCCATTTTCCTTGCTGTAGTGCAATCTCGGAGTTGGAATATTTAAGTAGCAGGGTTATGGGGGGTCCAGGGGGTGCCCCCTGCAATAATGATGAGAAAGATTTTTCTTTGTTTTTTTGGAGTTATTTTACAATGTCAAGGTTCTTAAAGTTTGATCATAAGGTCTCGGCCATATGAAATTTGATTTTTAGGAAATTCATCATTGTAAAGTGAATCCAATATAAATATATATATATATATATATATATATATATATATATATATATATATATATATATATATATATATAGGTTCATAGGTTCATACTAGGCTATCTGCCCTGGGACAATTATAAGCCTAGCCCGATTTTGTTTGGCTTACGCCACCCCTTGATTTGAGTATACTGTGCCCTTTTTAAGGTTTAGTTTGCTGCGCCTCTGTCTAATAGTGACACGGAAGTAATCCCCGGGACAAACCTATGATCCCCCATCTACTCATCAAGATTCTTCTTGAAGAGATTCAGTGAGGTGCTCTGCCTAACATGAATTGGAATTCTGTTCCAGAGCGAAGGGAGCCTCTGGGGTATGAATCTGTCCCTCCATTAAGTTCTATTTATTTCAGTGCTGAGGTTCAAGTCCCTCAAGCGTGTGGCTCTAAGGGATTTAGATTTACTGAGGTGGAGCATGTCCATTAATTCTGGATTGGACATAGCTTTATATGTCAGGCATAGATCGCCTTGAAGTAGGCGGTATGCAACTGAGTAGAGCTGGAGTTTTTTTTAACCGAGCAGCATATGGCATCTGTTTGAGTCCCTTGATCCTCTTGGTGAGGTATCTTTGGGGTCTTTCTAATTGCTGCAGGTGTCAGGTAAGGTACATCCCAAAAGGGGCATTGTATTCTATGATGGGCCTGATGAGGGATGAATAAAGGGGCACGATTACCTCTCTTGATCTAGATGTGAATGCTTTCATGATGAGGTGGGCTATGTAAAAGGTCTTTCTAACCACTTTGGCAATGTGGTTGTCAAAGGAGAGATGGCTATCAACTTGGGTTCCCAGATCCCTAATTACTTTCTCTGTACTTAATGGGTTACCGCCTATGTGGTAATTTGTGGGCACATTGTTTTTGCCAAAGGGTATGACTATACACTTTTTAGCATTTGCTTTAGACCATGGCTCTGGCACCAGTTATCCGTCTCTGTGAGACCTTTTTGAAGGATGTTTGTGTCAGCTGGAGAGTTGATTATGGCGCCTAGTTTGCAGTCGTCTGCGAACTTGGTGAGCCATAGTCCTCCCACGTTGGCCTGTACCTCGGAAAAGTATATACCGAACAAGAGCGGTCCCAGGACAGAACCTTGTGGGATGCCACTTGTGACCGGTTTTGAGTCTGACATGGCTCCAGCAACTCTCACTCTGTGGGTTATGTCTTTCAGCCAGTTTGCGGCCCATCTTGTGACATAGGGGTTTATATTTAAGCTGGATAGCTTATCTATGATGCCCGAGTGGGGTATTGTGTCAAATGCCTTTGCTAGGATTAGATAGGCTGTGTGGACTACCTTCCCTTCATCTATGGCTTTGGTGACTGTTTCGAAGAAGTCAACCAGGTTCAAAAGGCAGGATCTGCCCTTGACGAAGCCGAACTGGGTAGGATCTAGTGTCTGTAGCTCCCCAATGTCTTTGTTTATGAGCTCCATGATGATCCTCTCCATAGCCTTGCAGACTAAGCTAGTCAGGCTTATGGGGCGATAGCTTCCAGGGTCCATGGAGGCTGCACCTTTGTGGAGTGGGACCACTGTTGCTGTACGCCATTCTGTGGGCAAATATCCTGTAGTGAGGCTGAGATTGTACAGCTGTTTTATTTGAGGGATTAGTTCTTCTTGGAGTTCATGTAGGACGCAATCCGGGACGCCATCTGGTCCCATGGAAGCAGTGTTTTTTTGCTTTGGAGAGGGCAGCCTTCACCTGAGCATCAGAGATGTTTGGGAGGCAGCCCTCTGCCGGGATAGATACTTGCTCTTTTTTTGGGGGGGAGGGGGTGGAGAAGTTTGCACTGAACCTGTCTGCCAGGATATTGGCAATGTCGGTGGGTTCAGTGTATTTTTTCTGATTTAGAATCAACTCAGAACAAGTCTGGGAGTTGCATCCCAGGTTCCTAACATAACTGAAAAAAGCCTTATGACTGTCTTTAGTATCCTGAGCAATTTTTCTTTCGAAGCTGGCCTTGGAGGATTTTATGAGGGATCGTAATTTTTTGCTAGTACTGATCAGGGATGCCTTCCATATTAGGGATTTTGCTCTATCATGTAGTATCTTCCTCCTTCTGTTGTATAGTTTATTTATGGCTGGGGTCCACCAGACTGGACACCTGCCTTTGGATGTTTGGGATAGCATGATCCATGCATTTCTGGAGATGTCCGTATAATGCGTTTATATAGGATTCTGCAGATTGGGCCATAGTTTCCACTGGCCCTGGGGCCTTGAAGGATTCCACTTCGGTTTTGAGAAGTGAGAAGTTCACTTTTGAGAAGTTTTTCACTGTGGTTTTCTGGGCTGGGGGTGGGGTCAGGATGTGGACATCCAGTGAAATTAATTTATGGTCTGCTCTTACCAATGAGGGATATACTTCAGGTGTGGAGCATAGAGTCCCCATGTTGGTAATGATCAGGTCTAGTATGTTATCCCCTCTTGTGGGAGTGGTGACTAATTGTTCGATAGCATTTGAGTTTATAATTTCCAGGAACCTTTGGGCTAAGGTGCTGGGGCTTGAGTAGTGCTCCCAGTCTATGTTTGGGTAGTTGAAGTCACCCAATATAATGGTGTTCGGAGAGATCTTCATGTTCTCCAATGTTTTCAGGAAAGCCGAGTGGGATTCCTGACTGAGAGGGTGGTCTGTAGGATGCTATAAACTGAAAAGCAGTCTTACCCACTGTTAGTTGCACATGGATGGTCTCCGATACTTCGTGCAATGCCACTAACCTGGAGGTATGTATATCCTTGATAAATATGGACACTCCCCCTCCTTTTGTGGTTCGGTCCAGGTTTTGGGGCCAAAAAGCATGATATGAGGTATAACCTGGTAGTGCTGGGGTGCTCTCTGGAGCCTTGAACCAGGTTTCTGTCACTGCACAGATATCGATGTTCTCCATACTGAGGAGAGCTTCGAGTGCGTGCATCTTGAGGTTAAGACTTCTGGCATTTAGCAGCATTACCTTTAGTTTCTTGTTTCTTGTGCTGTCTATGAAGGTGGGTTTGACTTTTGAGCCTTGCCTGAAAAAGGCACTATGGGGGTGGCAAGAGCCTTTGCCAATATCCGAAAGCCCAGTGGTGACAGGTGCAAGCCATCCCTAGCGAAGCAACGTGGCTTGTTGAGCATGTCATCCCAGGCTGACAGACACTGGATCCCCTTAGAATGACACCAACATTTTAGCCAATTGTTAAAATCGATCATTTTGTCTTTGTACTGTGGCATCATTCTAGGTGAGGGTAAGATGCTGCTCAAGGTCAGGGTCATACCAGCCTGGGCTACATGATCAGAGAGCTCCTCTATGTCTCTTTTCATGTAGTCCAGGGAGGTACGTCTCAGGTCATTCACACCAGCATGTACAATGACTGAGTCATATTTGTATTTGCTTTGGAGTGACCTGAGTGCTTGCGTTATGTGGCAGATCCTAGCACCCGACAGGCAGCTCACTGTGACCTTCTCTTTATTCAGCCTGGTGAGCGGGACGTCAGTGTGTCTGACAATAGAGTCACCTATTACAAGAGTATCAGGTGTGTTATTCAGCCTTAATGGCTGTGGCTGCTTGGCACACTGACTTTGTGGGCTATGTGTTGTGCGTGTTTTGTTTTGGGGTAGCATTTGCTTGGATATCTGCTTTGGAGGTCTCTGTTGCTTAGGTAGATTTTTATTTAGAGCCTCCGAGTATGTTTTTGTGTATTTATGTGTTTGGTTCGCTGATGTGGTGGGACTATGTGATACTGGAATTATATTGTGTGAGGTTACCTTCTCCTCCTGACTGGTTTCACCAGTTTTGAGATGAGAGAGTTCAGCCTCCAGTTTGGCTATATGGTTGCATCTCTCACATATATTTGAACCTGTTTGGAGGAGGAGAGGCTTGTCCGTGTACATGAGACAGTTGTAACATTGCCTCAAAATTCCCAGATTCACCAGCTGGACTGGAGAGGAAACCACTGACTGACCTTTGGACATGCTAGAGTAATATAGGGAAACTGAATTAAGATGGACCAATAGGGGACAAGGTAATCGTAGAGAGTATAAGAGTAAGTAGTGCTTATGGTTTAATAGTGCTAACTTGTAAGATTACTTATTTGGACCAGTGAAGGGCCTTAGAATGAGAATATGGCATTTAAATTGAGAGATAGAGCAGTTCTAAGGGAAAAAGCGAAGAGCAAACTCTGTGGAGCCAGGAATAGTTTAAACCCAATTAGGCGGCGCTGCCCATTGTTGCACTATGCACAAAACCGCGCAAAAGAGGGATTTAAGAGAGGAAGATCAAGGAGTTAGGAAGTGACCCAAAATGGCCAATAAAACTACAGTTTCAAGTCAGTAACCACTCCCACAGGGGCAGGCAGGCTGCTCAATGTTTATCACTGCCACTGATGAACAGAGAGACTTCCCTTTAGCCCAAGCAAAAAATGGCCTCCAAGAAACTTACAAACAGTTCAGAACAGCAAGCCTGTAACTGAACTTTTTTAAATCTCAGAAAAGTGGGAAAAAGGCAAGATTTTTTTGTTTTTTTGTTTTTTCAGAGATAGCAGAGGTTCACAAGTATCAACAAGTTATAACAGTGCAGTAAATGACCCCACACTTGAGTGCTAGGCCAGAGACAGATAAAATGCAAGTTTTGAGAAAAAAACGATTTTAAAAATAAGTGCAAGTATATATATATTTGGGTCTAGGACTATTCACTGAAAGAACATTTCACTGAAAGTATATATATATATTTGGGTCTAGGACTATTCACTGAAAGAACATTTCACTGAAAGTCAAATGACTGCGCACAAATCACTGAAAGCTCAATTCGCTGAAAACACAATTCACTGAAACACATTTCACTGAAAGTTATATATGGCCTTTTCTCCATTGTAGTGCGACCCTGGAATTAGTTTATATAATAAGGGGGGTGTGGGGACACCACCTCCTAAATTGGAGGGTGGGGGTAGCCCCCCACATACTTTGGATATATATTATGTTCACAAAAGAGTATCTCATTGTAATTGCAAGTATCCATGTATATAGTTTAAAATATTTAAATTAGGTGGTGGGATATGCCCCCTCCTTACTATATATATATATATATATATATATATATATATATATATATATATATATATACACACACTAACTCCAGGATCACACTGCAGTGGGGAAAAGGCCATATATAACTTTCAGTGAAATGTGTTTCAGTGAATTGTGTTTTCAGTGAATGGAGCATTCAGTGAATAGTGCACAGTAAAATGTGTTTCAGTGAAATGTGCTTTCAGTGAATAGTCCAAGACCCATATATATATATATATATACTGTAAATGGGTAATTGCGTGTTACTAAGCTTTTTGATTGAAGCATATCATATGTAATAACATTATGTCTTCATAAAGGGGGTGACAATCACCCTTAACTTTCCCAAACTTAGAAACTAAATTAGGTATAAAAGACCCCACCTATATAAATAGTAAGTACAAAAAAATGAACCAGATACAGAAAAGTCAGGAATGTTATTGAGATTAAATTCTACAACATTTAATAAAGATGTAGCTATTGCAGATATTCTAGATTTAGTAGACACACTAGTATCCTTTTCACTTAATAAGCAATTGAAGTCTCCAGCCATCTCAAGACTTGCTTTCAATTTTGTCATTATAATAGTTAAGTATGTTTAGACTTTTTAGTTCCAATTCTTATTTTGTTTTAGTAATTTTAGCTCCAATTTCTAGAATCCAATGGACATTTACTAAAATATGGATTCTTCATTGCCTTTCTGTTACTGCTATACACATCACTGCAAGTATTAATTTTAGGTATGAGAACAGAATTTTGCAAAAAAAAAAATGCAACTCCCTCTTTTTCTTTGAGATTAGAGGCAAGTCTGTCAATATCCTTAATGTATCCATTTTGTCTGTAGTCTATTTTTAATGAGATGTCTTGAATGTTGCCAAGTAAAGACTGTACCTTTTAAATTGATAGTTCTTGTGAAATTGATTTCAGATGGTTCATTTTGCATGACCATAAGCGAGCCTTTTTTGTATAATTTTGACAGGAAAAAGTATAAGAGAAATTGTTTTAGATATTCTTCTCCAGTAGCTTATTAAGTTATGTTCCTTCAAGTCTGAGAAGATTATGCTGCTTTACCTCCTTTAGAGGATGTTCTAGTCGGTACACAAATGAATGAACTGCTATTACATTTGTCATAACTAAAATGTATACATATGTTATATGCCCTCAGCAGTCTTTTTAGGAATTGAAATATTCATTATCAGATTTATTTTGAGCCAAATCTTGCACTCATCTACATGCTTATTTATCCAACAAGACTTAGATCTAGGAATGGTGGCAAATACCATATTAAATAATGTTGTTCAAAGAACAGTGTCTTGTGGAACTTCAAGATGAGAAGGAGAAGAGTCAGATCTTAGATACCAGTGCATAATCATAGAAGTCATATCAGTTAACCATGACATAATTCAGTTTACTAAGAATATACTGACGCTAGTCTTGATACGATTTTGGAAAATTACATAAGGAAGGGAGACAAAAGTCTTTGCTACATCTAAAAAACTTACTCCACATAAAAGTGGATTCAGGCCACAGTAATTTGATCATAAAAACTTAAACTTAACAACATAGATCAACATGGTTTTATAAAGGATAAGTAAAGTGTGATATCTGTGTTATTGTTCCATAATATTTCAGTAATGGATCTTAAAAAGCATTTCCCCAGAATGGAAGTGAAGTTAATAAGTCCATAGTTGTAAACATCAATTTTATCTTTTTATATATTGGTGCTGCAGTACAAGTTATTCACAAGCTGAGAACAGTATCAGTAATAGCTTGATAAATATTTGTATAATGTTGGTAGTAAGTTATTTTTAACTGTTAGCCACTGTACAGAGGGGATCAAATCAGGACCCAAAGGTGAACTTTTTATTTTAATAAAAACTTTATCATTCTCTGAGATATAATAGGGCAAGATGAACTCTCAGAATATACAATGGTAGTTGAGAATCTATCAAAACTAGATCTAGCAGGGAACAGTGTTGCATGGTTTTGCTTGAACAGGTGTGCAATCTTCAAAGGATCATGTATTATATGGTGTTTGTTTTTTATAGAGTTTACTGGCTGATAAAAATAGCTGATAATAATAAAATACTTTTTACGTTTATTAATAGTAATAATAGTAAGTTTTCAAATTTGATTTTCTCATTTCTAAGTTTCCTCCTATGTGTTCTACTGATATCATTACAAATTATCTTTTTTGCTACTGTTGGACATTTCTTGAAGATCTTATATTTTTTTTGCATTTTTCATTTTATTTGTATTATTTAACATTTGTTTACCGGGAAAGTCAAACTTGGAATGAAGCCAATTTTCAGTGGAGGCCCAAGGAGAAACAGTTTGCAAATATGCAAATTCCATCATGGAGGAAATATTTTTATGTGAACCCTGAATAAATAACTGTGGATTCAAAGCTATTAAGAAGCAAATCATACAAAGTGTTTTATCACTGTATCCACAATTTCCTTTGTGATTTAACAAAAATTTGGCAATTTGTTATGTATTGATTCCATGAGTGTCCAATAACTGATTTCATAACTGAATTTTTATGAAATGTTAATGTAGTTCTCTGTTTTTAAGTGAAGGATCAGTGAGATAGGGTCTTAAAGTCTAAAATAAGCCCAAACAGCTAAGTTGTCAGTAATACCACAGCTGTCGGTCAGAACTAGATCAAAAATATTAGCCCCTTTGGTACCTTCAGTGAAATGTTGAGTCCTCATCATAAATTCTCTTCCATAAGCATATTTTGTACAGAGATTTGCCAAATAAATATCAGGGTAATTGGAGTCACCCTTCAGTATGTCTTTCATTGGTAAGTTAGGATTTAAAACAGGTGAGGTAATACCAGTGTTTAAATGTATCCTTACTGGAACTATGATAACAAAGAACAATTCTAAAGACTTTACTTGATAAAGGATCAAAAGTCAGAACAATTATATATTCTCTCACATTAACTGAATTCACATGTGAAGATGGAATATTGTTATGAAACTGCAATGCTACTCACCCATCCCTGGAGTTCTGAGGTATTCATATTTTGGGTAATTTGGAAGCTGCAACCCAGGCATGTTCCAAGATTTCACAATTGCTATTAGTGTGTAGTTATGTTCAGTAACTACAGTGACCAATTGAAACTTTTTTATTGCAATGAACAAAGTCTGGGCAAAAACACTTCAAAGTTGTATCAAATATTCTTTATGGTGGGTTACAAGAGGCTGATATGTTGGATTGTCTAAAAAGTTTTCAGATATTCCTTAATCTTCTCCAAAATAAAAACAATCACATATTGACTAAGGTGAAGTTCATCTTTGGAAAACATGTGATCATATCTACAGTCTTCCCAATAGTGGATAAGTTTGAAGTGTACTGTAAAAAGTCACCTTAACTAATTATTGAAAATGTGTGCTTTGGTACATTAAGTAGTCATTCCAGCATGTAAATAGTATAAGGCTAATAGTAGCTTCTTCAAACATTTCAATTTCCAGAATGGCATTTTTCATATGGTTAAGTAGCGTTGACCTTTGTTTATTGGTTCTTGCATGGACTAAGATCAGTTTGCAATGCATCTTTTCTGCAACTTATCATTAAGCAGTTATGGCATTGTGTATTTTACATCTTGTGATGAACTCACTTTAACCCGGGGAAGTAACTTAGGAGCCTCAATCCTCACCAATGTCTTCAGTAAGGGAGCATCACTGAAAGCAGGGACAGAAATACAAAATTTCCCCTAGGAGTACACCAGGGACAGGCTCCAAACCTGGAACTGGACTATATGCACAGCAATCTTTCTCACTTCTAGGCATTTGACACACTCACTCTTAAATATTTGATACTCACAAATACAAATACTCTTGGGAAAGACTGGCACAGATTTAGCTGCAATGTCATCTTTCCCAAATTACAAGGTAACAGCTTCCACTAGTCAACTACCACAATTCCCTTCAATAGAGGTGTTCAATTATATTGGATAAAATAAATATTGATTTAAATGGTAGCATGTAATCCAAGCAGTAACACTTTTCGGAGTAGTCATGATGTTATCACAATAAGCATAAACACTCTCAGGTTACTAAAAGTACTTACCAAATAACCAGCCACAACAGATGGTAGTAAAATATTTCATAAATAAAATGATTTTAAGCATATATACAATGAATAACTGATTCCAATGAACCACACAAAGTTTCACAGATAAAAATTATGAAAATAGCAATGTAGGATAGGTTTCATATGGATTTTAGAAAAACTAACTATCCAACTATAGTTCCCTGTCTAAAGATTAACTGTCCCTGTCTAATTAACTCAGCAAGACAAGATGATAAATTACCTTGCCTGGGAGAAAGAATATGTCCACTCTAGGCTGTTGTCTGGTCCTCCGTGACTATAATAACTCCTACTGTTATTGCTGAAGAACTCTGGAAAGCAGGCTAAGTGATAACTACTGATCTGGAAAAAAAAACAACTGACAACTCCTACAGAATACAATAACTATTGAACAACTACTCTGACTCAGCACCTGCTTTTATAGCAGAATTTTTTAAGTCACAGAAAGCTGTTATGAGAATTCGACTCTGTCATATCAGACTATAGAAAGTAAATAAAACAGCTGCTATGAAGATTATATTCCTTTCAACTGTGGCACAAGATGACATCCATCTAGGTCAGTTGATTGGCATAACCTACATTCAGATTTCTTTAAAAAAATACACATTTCATCAGCCAGAAGAACACTGTTTGATTCTAATATCCGACATAAATCAAAGCAACAATCAAAAAACATAACCTTATTTACAAAGTTATAGCTAGTCATGCTGTCATATATAACACAGGGTAATTTAAATTTTTTTACAAGTATTTACAGAACTTCAGCCAGTCATGCTAGTACAAATAATATCTGATATCCTAATACATCTAAGTCTTAAACACTAATTAGGAATAAGCTTGTTGTTTCAGCCAGTTTTGATTTTATTTCCAGACTGAACTATAGAATAACTCAGGACTAACATTTCTTTCTGAGTAGAGTACGATGCAGCAGATGGAATATTTGCATTTGTATA
>NC_056749.1:158356220-158426220 GCF_019279795.1 Protopterus annectens
AGTCTATTTCTTCTCTGTTTTCTAGGATTTCATTTTTCTGTATAAAGCCCATTGCATCTTCCAAGATGTTAAAAATCTTCTTTACTTCTGAAAGGTGAATCCTTATTTTTGCTGAAAACAAGACTTGTGCTTTAATATTGTTTTTCTTTAAGCTTTTAAAAGTGGCACATATGCTTTTCCCTTTGACATCACTTCTTCTTCTTCTTCTGGCTTTTCCGGGTTAGGGGTCACCATAGCAGATCATCTGTCCGCTCATGATTGGCAGTGGAGTTTTACTGTGTTGAGTTGCCAGCCCAGTTCCCAACCTTCCACAGAAGGCACACACACGCACGCACTCATACCTAGGGTCAATTTAGAGTGTCTAATCCACCTACAGCAGGTCTTTGGAATGTGGGAGGAAACTAGATCACCCGGAGGAAACCCACGCGACCACAGGGAGGACATGCAGACTCCGCACAGAAGACACCCCAGCCGAGGATCGAACCGCAGAACCTCTTGCTGTGAGGTGGCAACGCTAACTGCTGCACCACTGTGGCCACCCTCTCTTTGACACCAGTAATATTGTCAAATCTTATAGTATTTTCTTTAATTTAACTGGATAATTAGTCCATGCAGCTTGTAAGTCCAACTCCTTATCTTGACTTGAGAGAAATGTTACGATCAGTGACCTTAGTGAATGTGTTTGTTTATGTGCCCTTTCGATGTCAAAGGAAAAAAACTTCCAGAAAGTTCAAAGTTTTAGGCAGCTGAGTACTAAGGATTTGAATCATACTGTCTCTCTCTCCTTTTTTCAGGAATCCTGTAAATCCTTATGTTATTCCTTCGAGATCTGCTTTCTAAGTGTTCTATTTTTTTTGGAATAAGTTTTGCTTCAGAAGAAATTCAGTGGTTTCTCATTTTCAAGTAATCTTCCATCAAAATCGGACATTTCCTCTTCTATACACTTGATTTGTGATGACTGTTTAAGAGATTCATAAAGCACTTCAACTTGTGTTTTACATTCCTCTTTAAAATTGTTCATTTTGTTTTATAATTTATCTATCTTCACAGATAACTCATTGATGTTACTTAGTACAGCTGTGTATCTTTTTTCATTGTACTGTCCTGTACACTGGGCTTCGAGTGGTTCATTCTAAGACACTTAGTTCTTTCTTGTTTTCTTGACAAGGAAAAGTAATTAAGAGTTTCAAACTTATTTTGTAGTAAATCGTTTAGCAGAAGTTCAGCTATAAACCAATCATGTTTTGAAAAGTTTTCCTTGATTTTTTTTTTGTAAAATTCCTGACAGAAATGTTAAAATGAAGCAGAGCTAAAAAGAATGTTAATTGCTCACCATCTTGGCCATGCCCCCAGGAGAGAGAGTGTTATTCCTGGTTATTTTTGAAAAGACCACACCAATTATATGACTCAGATACATACTGAGTTTGGCATTCTGAATCCCTGTAACCATAAAAAGAATAAAAACAAATTTCTCAGACTATATCATGACCACTCGCTACAAGTGGTATTTAACTGGAGGTTCTAGCTGTAAAGATACATACTTAACTATCTTTCTATAATGTAGTTTACTTCACATTAATCTGAACTGCACGCTGTAGCAGTGAAGATGACTTTTACCTCTGCTGTATTGGCAGCTCAGTTAAGTAAGTAGAATCAATCTAATGAATGTACTGAGAGGTTGTCCACTGTAGCAGCATAATGAAGCAAAAGTGTAGTTCAAAATGTCAGAATGTGGCTGGAAAGTCACAAAGTAAAGCCATAAAAATCAGTTTTATATCTCTTCCTCTTTTAGATTCCATCATACACATTTTCAGAAAATGTGTATTTTGCTACAAAGCAGACCTAATTCTAACCACTGACCCCACAGCTTTAGGGGGCTCACAATCATAGCACTGCAGACACTGCATATTACAAATGAGAAACATATTAAAATATTTCTTATGAAACCAAGTCCATGGCTTACTTTACATACTAAACAGATCATGAAAGAGAGAGGCTGGTCACAGTATCAATCTAACAAAAGCCAAATTTCCCTCCAAAATTACCACCAATTAAGAAATTCAGCTAAAACACACATCCAGAATGACAAAAGGTCTTACTACACATTAGTTCAACAAAAACATCAAAGTAACCCCAATGAAACTTTTTAAATCCAGGACAAATCACTACTCTAAACCCTAACCTCCATAAAACCACTGAGAACACAGCAACCCAATTTAATTCACATTTCATTAACTCTATAGTGCCCCTAGTAAAAAAAACAATAACAAGACTCCACTAACTCTTCATAATAATTTTGCCACATACACCAGTTCTTTCACTATCAGACCTATTCAGACCAGCTTCATATAGAAACTCCTAAATCAGCTAAAACCCACATCACTTGCAACAGACTTACCTCCCAACAAATTTCTCAAAACAGCATCAGTCTCAAAATCATGTCCAGTTACCCTTCTCAGTAACTGTTCCATCTCTGAAAAATATGTCTCTAAACTTTAGAAAATCATCCATATCATTCCCCTGCATAAAGATGGTAGATACAGAGAATTCTCAAACTGTGCGCCAATTGCCATTTTTCTTCCCTAGCACAAATTGTAGAAAAATGCATTCATTCTCAACTTCTACCCTATCTACTACACAATAATCTTATCTCCAACTCTCAACATGGCTTTAGACCATAACACAGCACCACAACTATTTTAAGCTTCACAGACACAGTCAACCACCACAAGAACAATGATAAAATTGTATCCTCCATTTTCCCTGACATTTCAAAAGTTTTTACACAATTTGACATCAAAAAGTACATAATGAACTATCTACCATATATCTCTCCCAATCAGCCATCACATGGTTTTACAGTTACATGTGAAAATGCCAACAAGCAATCAAGTAGAAAAATGAAATCTCAACACTAGTGCCTGCCATAGTAGGTGCCCTACAAGGCTCAATTCTTGGGCCCCTACTTTTCACCATCTTCACCAACAAACTAAATTTTGTATTCCAACTAGCAACAATAATACAATATGCAGATGATTCTTTACTCATCTGCAGAGCTCCCCCCCCCCCACCCTGAACTCCTGGACAGAACCCCAAAAGCCTTCACAGACATATAACAATATCTTAATGAAAGCCAACTTATACTTAACCCAAACAAGACAGAACTTATGCTTTTCTCGAACTCCAAAACTCCTGATCCTCCTTTCTCTTTTTCATCCATTCATCTAACAATACCAAAATGACCCTGTCGACAATACCAAGCTACTAGGACTCACAGTTGACAGCTCACTAAAATGTGAAACACACATCCCCATCCATTCAAAAAGATCCACACCAAGATTGGCTTACTATACAGAGCCAAACCATTCCTCACTCACACCTCCAGACAGTCTATATCCAGAACACATCCACTAGCCACTGTACGCTTTTCATGTTTTCACAAATCTTAGAATATCACACTTGACCAAATCAGAAGCCTTCTACTATAAAATAGCTAAATTTACTACTAACCTCCCAAACAGATCACACCACTGTTTTGCTCTCTAACAAATAAAATGGATCAAATTACCAAATCTACTATCACTCAACCAACTTAAAACTGTCACACCATTATACACCAACCTGAAAATTGCCCTGCCCTTAAAAAAGTAGTTCATCCTTACACAGCCAGTAGAACCCTACATTCATCCAATGAGCTTTTACTAAAAGTCACTAAAGCCAAAAATGGTTTTGGAGACTCTCTGTTTGCTAATCAAATAGAAAAAAATCTGGAACTCCATTCCTCAGCATATACTGAACACTGCTGACTCTTCTAAATTCAAACTTCTTCTCATGCATCATCTAACCAACAAGTGGCTGTGCTCCTGTACTACCGCAGGATGATCCATACTTACTCTGCCACCCTCCCATACCATCTACCCTCTTCACTTCCCTCTTTTATGCCTGTCAACTGGTTTAGCAGTTGCAGCATGATGTCTCCTGCTCAATGTACCTTAGTGTATCTCCATCTCCTACAACTATGTCAATACCATACTTGTCTAAGTGACAGATGTGATTTCCTTATCATCATCTTCTTTCGAGTCTTGTATAAAAATGAAATAAAATAAGTTATGCTGCACTCTATAGTGTAATCTGCAGTGTTTGTACAATTTCTATTGTGTGCTGAAATATTTAAGCTATGTTATCTATCATTTTAAGTACAATATCTACTTGTTACTTTATTAACTTTATGGAGCTTTTCTCCATGGGCCTCAGCTTAAAATGGGGCCACTGGCCAAGTTGGAACTACCTGTTAAACAAATGTAAAATAAATAAATAAAATGTAGAAGACTTATACTTCTCTTGTAATGGCAAATCAAAGTGTATGTGCTCATTAGTGTATTCATCACTCTGAAAAGAACTACATGATGTCTCTAACAAAACTGTAATGCAATATGTTAGATTGTGGTACTAAAGGCACATGAACTAAGACCACTGTGCCTGTCTTTCAATGGTTTTGATATTTCAGCACTAAACTTTACAGTAGAAACAGGCTATTCAACTACAAAACATACTTAAGACTGCAGTCTTAGCTTCAGTTTCCTATACATCATATCTCTGAATTTGACCCCAGAGCTTTAGCCACTTGAAAACATAGCACTGTAGCCACATTGTGTCTCAAAAACATAATTGTGAAATACAAATAATTTTTATTTATGGTGAATTCACAACACCAATAAGGGGGCATTTTAGGCAATTATTTGCAATATACTCACCACAGTACTTGGCTTGACAGTTTTTCATCTTTGAATTATACTTGTTTCTCAAGGCACATGAGCTAAAAATCACTGGGGACCTGGCTTTAAAAGCCTGTATCTTTATCTTGTTTTGAGATTTAATTAAAAAATGTTATGTAGTAAAAACAGAGCATCCAGCTGCAAAATAAATCTAAGACATCAATTTTAAATTTAGAGCTTCCAATGCAACACACCTCTGAAGTTGATTTACCTGTTTGAAAGCATGGTATTGTAACTATGGTATGCTGCAACTAAAAGAATATGCTTTCTGGTAAAATAGATGACTTTTACACCACTTTATATGTATTTTAGATCATCGTTATTGTCCTCA
Source organism: Protopterus annectens (assembly GCF_019279795.1). Classification (NCBI taxonomy): domain Eukaryota; kingdom Metazoa; phylum Chordata; order Ceratodontiformes; family Protopteridae; genus Protopterus; species Protopterus annectens. The sequence continues at coordinate 158,361,327 of NC_056749.1, forward strand.
GCAAATAGGTTCACAGGTTCATAGGTAGGTACTAGGCTATTGGCTCTAGGGCCTGTACAAGCCCAGCCAAAAACGTACCCTGGCTTTTACCACCCAAGAAAATTATTTTCCTGTGCATCTATCGAGCAGAGCCACAGAAGTAATCCCGGGATGAATTTCTTATTTCCCATCCAATCATCAAGATTTTTCTTGAAGAGTGCTAATGAGGAGCATTGTTTGATATAGATAGGTAGTTTATTCCAGAGTATAGGAAGTCTCTGGAACAGGAATGTATCCCTCCGGCATGCTCTGTTTATTGCGGTGACAAGGTTTAGATCCCTAGAGTGTGTAGCTTGGAGGGATTGGGATTTCTCTAAGTGCAGCATGTCCAACAGCTCTGGGTTTGACATAGCTTTGTATGTTAGGCAGAAATCACCTCTGAGTAGGCGATATGTGATGGAGTAAAGCTGGAGTTTTTTTGAGATGGTCTGCTTAGGGCATCTATTTGAGGCCGCTAATCCTCTTTGTGAGGTATTTCTGCAGCCTTTCCAGTTGTTATAGATGTCTTGTGAGGTACATACCAAAAGGGGTGTTGTACTCTATAATGTGCCTAATGAGTGATGAGTAGAGTGGAACAATTACCTCTTTTTCTGGATGAGAAACCTTTTGTGATGAGGTGTGCCACGTAGAAGGATTTCCTGACTACTGTGGCGATGTGATTATCAAAGGAGAGACTACTGTCCACCTGTGTCCCAAGGTCTCTTATCATACTTTCAGTGTTAAGTATGCTAACTCCTATGTTGTAGTTCATGGGTACAGAGTTTTAATCAAAGGGGATGACAATGCACTTTTTGGCATTGAGCTTCAGGCCATGGCTTTGACACCAGGGATCTGTCTCAGTGAGGCTCTTTTGTAGGATGTCCACTAGGAGTTTTGATTATGGCTCCTAGTTTGCAGTCATCTGTGAGCTTCATTAGCCAATGACCTTCTGTGTTCTGTGTTAGCCTGTACTTCAGAGAAGTAGATACCAAACAGGAGAGGACCCAGGACTAAACCCTGTGGTACCTCCACTTGTCACTCGTCTGAAGTCAGATTTGGAGTCAGCTACTTTCACAGTGTGGGTTCTGTCAGTGAGCCAGTTGGCAACCCATCTTCTGACATAGGGATTTATGCCTAGTTTAGTGAGTTTATCTATAATTCCAGAGAGGGGGATGGTGTTGAAAGCCTTGGCAAGATCTAGATAGGCTGTGTGAACCACCTTATCCTCGTCTACAGCTTTGGTGACTGCTTCAAAGAAGTCTGTCAGGTTTAGGAGACATGATCTGTCTTTTACAGACCCGAACTGGGTGGGGTCCAGAGTTTGGAGATTACCAACGTCTTTGTTTATAAGTTCCATGATGATACATTCCATGGCCTTGCAGACCAGGCTCATCTGGCTAATGCAGCAGTAGTTCCCGGGGTCCATGGTGGCTCCCCCCTTGTGAAGTAGGATAACCATCGCTGTGCGCCATTCAGTGGGCACAAAGCCCGAGGTGAGGCTATGATTGAACATGTCACTTAGGTGAGGAGCCAGTTCATTCTGTAGTTCATGTAGCACGCAGCCTGGGATGTTGTCTGGTCCCATTGATGCTGTGTTCTTGGCTTTGGAGAGTGTGTTTTTTACCTGTGCAGCCATGATTATAGGAACTTTGCATTCTTCTGGTATAGAGATGGGCCCTTTAGGGTGTGAGAGAAGGGTAAAGTTAGCACTGAACCTATCTGCCAGGATGGTGGCAATATCAGTTGGATCTGTATATTTAGTGCCATTGTGCTATAACTCAGAGCAGATCTGAGTGTTGCCATTGAGAGTCTTGACATAGCTATAGAATGCTTTGTGGTCGTCTTTAGAATCAGTGGCAATTTTGTTTTTGTAACTAGCTTTGGAGGATTTTATCAGGGATTGCAGCTTCTTACTGAGGCTGAACAGGGAGCTCCTCCACTCATGGGATTTTGCTCTTTTGCAACAGTTTCTTCCTTCTGTTGTACAGTTTGTTCATGGCAGGGGACCACCAGATTGGCTTCCTTTATTTGGAGGATAGTGTCTTGGTTCTGTTTGGGATAGCATGATCCATGCACTTGTGCAAGTGCTTATAAAGTGCAATTGTGTAAGATTCAGTAATCGTAACTGTATTGTCCATCTGCGTGGGTGTCATGAAGTTCAGCACTTCTGTCTTAAGAAGCATGAAGTTGGCCTTGGAGAATTTTTTTTACCATGGTTTTCTTAATGGGGGGTGGAGGCAGGATGTGGATATCTAGAGTGATTAGCTTATGGTCAGATCAGACCAATGAGTCATTGACTTCAGCTGTGGAGCACCGGTCACTCATGTTGGTAATGACTAGATCTAGGATATTGTTGCCCCTGGCGGGGGTGTGGATAAGTTGATCCAGGGCATTGGAGTTTATGAATTCCAGAAAGTATTGAGTGAAGGAGTGGGTACATGAGTAGTTTTCCCAGTTAATGGTGGGGTAGTTGAAATTGCCCACTATTAGGGTGTTTGGTTGAACCCTAATATTTTCCAGTACATCAAAAAAAGTGGAGTGGGAATCCTGGGGACTGGTGGGGGATCTGTAGCAAGCTACAATTTAGATTGCAGTTTTGCCTAGAGTTAGTTGCACTTTGATAACCTCGGATGCATTATGCTGAGCAACAAGCCTGGAGGTGTGGATATCCTTAATGAATATGGACACACCTCCTCCTTTGGTGTTCTGGTCCAGGTTACATGGCCGAAAAGTGTGGTACGAGTTACAGTCTGTTAGTGCAGCGGTGCTCTCTGGAGCCTTGAACCAGGTCTCAGTCACTGCACAGATATCGATGTTCTCCATTTTAAGGAGTGCCTCGAATGAGTGCATTTTGAAATTTGGACTTCTAGCATTGAGTAACATCACCCTCAGTTTTTGCTTGCCTGTTCCTGTTACGGTGGTGAATTTGTCATTTGATCCTTGCCTACAAAAGACACTATAGGGGTGGCAAGAACCTTAGCCAGTATCCATAATCCCAGGGGTGACAGGTGCAGGCCATCTTTGGCAAAGCATCGTGGTCTGTCGACCATGGTATCCCAGGCAGACAGATACTGGATCCCTTTAGAATGGCACCAAAAGCTTAGCCAATTGTTGAAGTCAATCATTTTCTTCCTGTACTGCAGTATCATTCTGGGTGATGGCAGAATGCTACTCAGGGGCTAGGGTCATACCTACCTGGGCTACAAGATTGGAGAGCTCTTCCATGTCTCTTTTCATGTAGTTCAGGGAGGTATGTCTTAGGTCATTCCTACCAACATGGACAATGTCAGAGTCATATTTGTACTTGTTTGGAGTGACATGAGTGCATGGGTTATGTGGCAGTTCCTGGCACCCGACAGGCAGCTGACAGTAACCTTCTCCTTGTTTATCCCGGTGAGTTGGACATCAGTGTGCCTGACTATAGAGTCACCTATGACTAGTGTGTTGGGTACGTTGTTTTCCCATATTGGTCATGGTTGAGTGGCACACTGAGTCTGCGGGCTATGTGTCATTTGGGTTGTGTTGGGGGGTGGAGGTTGCTTGCATTTCTGCATTGGAGGTCTCTGTTGCTTGAGCAGATTATTATTGACAGCCTCCACAAATGTTTTTGTGTTTCTGTGTGTGGATTTTGGTGGTGTAGATTTAGTGAGAATATGTGATGTGTGGTGTGGTGCAAGTGTTTACCTTCTCCTCTTGACTGTCATGTTCAGTCTTGGTTGGAGAGAGCTTTACCTCCAGTTTGGCTAGATAAGTGCATCTCTCACAGGTTGTAGCGTTGGGTGGTAGGAGGAGAGGGTTGTCTGTGTATGAGGCAATTTTTTAATTGCCCCAAGATGCCCAGATTTATCAGATAGACAGGTGAGAACACTGGGAGCTGACCCTTGGACATGCCTGAATAAAAAACTATTTTCCTCTAGGTAAGTGAGGAAAGTGAGTACAAGAGCTGTTTTTCTCTAAGCAAATGAGAAAAGTAAGTACCAAAACTGTTTTCCTAGTGGTAATGAGGAAGGTTGAGTGCTGTAGTAATTAGTAGCTTATTTAGTGCTAACAACAAGTTCTGAACAAGTGCTGATCACGAATAAGAAAATTCAAGTGCTAAAACTAAAAATCAGTATCTGAACTAAACTAAATACAGGAAAGGGGGAAACAAGTGCAAATGCAGGCTTTTAAATCAGAAAGTTGAGAGAGATGGAAAAACTGCCCAAACGGCCAATAACTACAATTTCTGGGCCAGAACCACTCCTTGTGTGGTAGATAGGTTACCTAGTACTTACCACTCCCACTGATAAGCTAGAAGGCTTCCCTCCAACACAGAAAGCTTGGGGGGCTCAGAAGCTTACATACAGTCCTGGATACAGCAAATCTCAATCTGGACTACACTAGTTACAGGACAGGTAGGAAACAGGCTTAGCTAAAACAGCAGTAAAAACAATTCAAACGCAGTGCCAGCTAGCACACTTGAGTATGTAACAATGTTAGACCAAACAGTTTAAAAAAATGCAATTAAATTAAAAATGACTAAAAACAAGTGCAGAAGGAGTCTATTAGGTAGAATGAGGTAAAGAGATGGGACTGGGGGGAGTGTCCCAGATCAAATCTACAGTGGTGGCGGGCAACTGCAAAAGCCTCCAAATTTAAACAGCAACACAGGGATAGGGAAGGTGGGTAGGGGAAAAAACAACACCTTTAGCAGAGATCTGAAAAACTATAAAGTGAAGCAAAAATAACAGTGCACAACTCTGAAGTCAGACAGCAATGATATAAAATTAGTAAAGCAGAAATTAACAGTACACAACTCTGAAGTGCCAGAAAAAATACTTAGCTCTGTATATCTGCAGATAGTTTTAAGAGCACTCTTTCAAGACACAGGAAGGCTCCAGCAATGATATGCAGGATGTTACTATGAGGGTCTAATTTTATGCAAGTAATCCTTGAGATAGTCAGATAACACACAGGATGTAAAACTAGTTATACCAACTTAAGACACAGAGAAATAGGGGGAGGTGTGGAAAAACACCTTCAGCAAAGATCTGAAAAACTATACAGTGAAGCAAAAATAACCGTGCACAACTCTGAAGTCAGCCAGCAATGATAAAAAATTAGTCAAGCAACAATTAACAGTACACAACTCTGAAGTACTAGAAAAATATACTTAACTCTGTATATCTCCAGATAGTTTGAAGAACACTCTGTCAGGACACAGGAAGGCTCCAGCAATGATATGCTATGGAACACATGTTCAGCATAGCACCTAACACGAAAATCAAATATCATGCAAAATAAGTGTTTTAAGGGCTATAAAACAACATACAACTTTTCCAAGCTTTAACACAGATGTATTACTACCTTATCATCTATTAAGTGGAACATCCTAAAAAATCCTACCCTTAGATGATACTATAAATGAATTCAATAAAACTTTCCTAAATATCCTAAATAACCTTACAAAAACAAATGCAATTTGGCTATCCAAACAGAGTCAGAAAAAACTAAATGAAAACTCCAACCAAGCTAGAACGTCCAATGAGTGACCTCCCAAACCTCTTTTAACAGAGGCACATGGGATATATTCAAATGACCCTTATGAACATCAGGTTTCAGCTATATGGCGATTCTGATTGCCCATGACTTTTACATTTGAAGTCGTTTTAATGGACAATTTCAGGCCAATAAAGCCAAACCCCACTAGTTATGGATATGCATATTTCGACCTTATTATGACCTCATCAGCATAGCATAGGCAGAGTGTTTGACTAAGCATAAGAAACACAGGGTTGTTATACCCAGCTGATGTCCATTATCATTAGGGTGACTGCGAAATATCCCAACTAACAAAGTAAAACAAAGAGTTAGAAAGTCACACTAAAAAAACAATCAGAAAAAAATAAATGAAAACTCCAGCCAAACTCTATCCAAACAGAGGAGAATGCTAAAGAAAAAGTATGGAAAGAATGTCAAAAATATAAAACACCATAAAAATGTAAACTTCAGAATGCTTCACTGTTGTATTAAATAAATAAATTAATAAAAAAATTATACTATAACAATTTTCAGATTAATAGTAACACACGACCCTAAAAAAATTCTGGACAGCCCTTAAATAAATCTTGCATCCTAGCTCTTCCTTTAACTTTCCACTTGAAACCGCAATATAATTTAACTCATTTCAGTGATATTACAGCAACTATAACCAAGGATTCCACATCTAATTTTAACCCTGCCCAAAAACCAAGTATCACCACATCTGCATTCACCTTCACACCTGTGTCCATAATCCTATATAAAACTATCCAAACTCAAATCATGATCTACTTCAGTTGATGGCCTTCAAAGTAAGGACCTTAAGATAGCAGCTAATAGCATGTCCTATTCTGTCTCAATCCTTATAATATGGAAAATTCAGGATTCCCACACTCCATCTCTCTGGAAAAAGTCACTCATTACCTCTTTGCACAAAGGAGGAAATTCAATAGACATTACTAACTTCAAACCTACTGCAATCTTATCCCACCTCTCTGAAATAGTTGAAAAATTGTCTAGAAATTCAGACTCCTGCAGGAAGAACTCCTACCTCCAACACAACATGACTTCCATCCTTCATATAGTACTAGCACGGCCTTTCTAAACTAAATAGATACTGTCAATGAAGCTAACGACAACACAATCTAGTATTCTCCTTATTTCTAGATTTGTCTAAAGCCTTTGACACAATACGTCACAGTAAACTTCTACTTCAGATGTCCTCATCGAGTTTCTCTTAACCAACTCTTCTATGATTCAAAGGGTCTATATCAAAGTTATATTTCTTGGAATAACTAGTTATCAAACCCTAAACATCAAAGTATCTATTATGCAAGCATTCAAAACAATGAATTTAATTGCTTTAGTTGGCCATCCTGAAGAAAATGTTGCTTATGATGTCACTGACTAAACAATTAGGTTGTATATGCATAGAATGTATTTGTAAATATTCTGCAATTTAATTTAAAAGGTAAATGAAGAAAACATTCTGTAAATTAATATAATGTGCAAGTTAGTTTATAAACTTTATTTATTAGTATACTAAACAAATGTAATTTCTTGTAAATCATGTTAGTGTTTAGTTCAATGGGATTTGAGAGTTGTCTAAAGTTCACTATGTGTAAGGTAGTCCGTAAACTGATACAATGGCCACGTCATTGGGCAGTATACCAAAAGTGTTAGGAAACTTGTATAGCATAGCAACATCTCAGTGAAACAAGGATATGTTGTATGTAGATGTTTTCTAAAGTGTACAAGTAATTAAGTGAAAGAAAGAAGGTATTGCTAGTGATGTTTAAAATATAGTTCCAAGTGGTAAGCATGAGCTATAACTAAATCTGTTGATGATAAAGAGCAGCTGTTAAAATCTGTTATGCATGATCATCTGTCCGATCCAAATGAAGCTGAAAAATATATTGTATGTAGCACCTTAAAAGAAACAGCTACATTATGTAGCGATATACCATCCTTTAGTTGTAGACAATGATGTTGCTAGCGCATCTTTGGAAAATGTAGTTTCTTTACCAACAAGATGATCTATGCTGCAGCGAGTTAATCATGCAAGATGTAAAAAATGGTAAGTCAGACTATGGTCTGTACACTTCTAAGTAGAATATCAGTCACTAGGTGTGCATTAAAACATGCTACATTCATTCAGAAAGGTATGGGGGATATTCGTGCTAATATGCATGTATTGGTGTTTTCAAAAAAGCAAAATGTAATTGTTTTGTGTAATTCACCCATCTGGTTTATGGATGGACTATGTTAAACTAAAGGAAAGAAGGTTATGTCAGCAGTTGTACAGTTGTACAGTATACATGCTTAAGTAATGTATGATAACAGAAAATGTCTACCAGTTGTATACGGTTTAATGACTAAGAAGTCATATAAAGCATATATGGGAGTGAATTGCAGACAAATGTAAAATATAGCTTATGTGACTTTGAACTGGCTGCTATAAAAAGTATATTGAATAACTTTTCTAATGTTGCTTCTAAGAGCTGCCTTTTCCACTTTTTCTCAAAACATTTGGTGAAAAGTTCAGTCATTAGTTTTGTCATCTATGCATGGTTCTTCTGTGCAATTTCAACTATCTATAAAGAAACTAATAGCTTTGTCTTTATGAGAAAGTGAAGTAGTTCCTGCAGTTAATGAATTATGCAAAATGTTTCCTCTTGAGGGAAAAGACCTTCTTACATACTTTGCAGAGGTTTATTTAATAGATCATCCACATAAAGTACAAACATGTAATTATATTCCTTCTCACTTTCCTTCAATGTTTCCAGTAACATTTTGGACTAGTTCTTGTTTGAATGATACGCGTTTGCTCATATACATAAGTGGAAGGATGGCCCAAGAGGGTTCCTTTTCTACTCGGAAAGAGAAACTCAGATATTCCTTCTGAAATGTCTGTATTTGTATGAAAACAGAATAGAGTGGATGAAATACATCTGCAACTGTTGACTGGAACTCCCCATTCCCTTAAGAAATGTAAAACTGTAGTACACCATCAAGGTATGCAGGTTATATTTGAGAATATAGAAAGATATGATGTTGAATCATATAAAAGCAGTAGCTCCCGTATTAAAAGTTTAAACATGTGTTGACCATACCTTGTTCATCAGTCACAGTTTCCTTATTAAAATCATGATCATTTGGGATACATAGGGTGATTAATGAGCACTGTCATTTGAAAGTAAATGGTTTTGATTTGGATTTGTAAGGCACAAATGGTGCTATTGTACTTTATTATTTACATTTTCCTTTCACAGGAAACATTAACATTCATGATGTCGACCAACTAAAACAATTCCATGAATTTAGATTCATTATTTTGGCCATTTGCTGACTAGGTACTTTGATGAATAGGTATTAATGATTAGTTATTAGATTAAATAAAACTTTGGCAAATTGATATAGAACTGATTCAAAAACTATCTATCCAATAGGCATCTGTCAGTAAAATGCTACTCCACCCTCTCACCATACCTCCCAGTCATCACTGGTGAATCACAAGGCTATAGCCTTGGTCCCTTCCTCCTTAATATTCTCATCGCCACACATCCATGCAACAGGCCTCCATAATAGAGTATGTAGATGACTCCACACTCACTTCCACATCTGACAACATGGCACACCTCCAAACATGGCTTTGTAACTCAGAACTCATGCTCAACCCCCCCCCCACAAAAAAACACTACCCCCCCCAGTCCCTCTGTCATGAAAAAATGTTAAGTCCTTTCTCTTGATAATACAACCATTGAAGTCACTTCTCATAGCAAATTATTAGAATTAGTGGATAATAACCTTAATTCCAGAGTCATATACAAAACTGCTTAAGAAAAACTTATCAAAAGTTAGGGATGTTTTACAGAGCCAAAATTCTCACCAGCGCAACTAAAACTATACTTGACACTAGTTATCTCCTCACAACACTCTGTTATGGTGCTCCAATTCTTAATAACTGCTAGGAATTACAAAAATCAAAACTTGAACAATGTTCTGACAAAGACACTAAATTTGCAACAAATTCCCTTTTCAGAACCCACAACTATTATACCACTAAAAAGCTTAAATTGGGGTCCAAATGGAGAGATAAAATCAGCAACCAAAGGAAAGTAGTATTGCTGGAATCAAAATTCATCCCCTAGTCTTGAGTAGCTTTATAAGGCAGACCCTGTTTTTACAAAATCTCACCAAGAGGATACTGATATGTAGACTGTATTTTATATAGCATATATCATGGACATAAGTATGTTAAAAAATATAAAAGATAGCAGACTGCTTAAGTCCCAAAATAAAAAAGTGTCCAATCCTGGTAGGCACACTGGTGTAAGGAATAGAAAAGAAATGACAGTTTAGAATCCTCAAGACATGGAAATATTGCTAACATGGGGTTAGGCCAAAGTCAGGGAGAGGATGTCCCCCACCTGTTGTAGAAGTAGTAGTCCCCAAAAATCACAAAAAACTGATAGGCCAAAAAAGAGCTATAAAGATGATACAGTAGACTTTTGAGGATAAGAAAGAAATTATGGATTTTTACTAATATGCAAGAAATGCAGAATTTGCAGACAGAAGAGATACAACAATATTAAGAGATAAATTAGAAGAAAGAAAAATATTTCCACAAGAAAAACTTTCAAAAGCTTCAAATACAAATTTCTTTTTAGTAATACAACAGAGTCATGAAAAACATTACATAGAGCAAGAAACCTTGAGGTATTTGGAAAAAGAAGTGACTGAGGAAGTGTGGAATATAAAGAACAAAATCTAGAGATTTTTGAAAGGTATTAAAAAATATGGACATGGAAAAGAAAGAAAGAAATCTGATATAGTGCAATATTTATGCAAAGAGAAAGCAAAAATCAATATAAAAAAGCAGCACCAAATGCATTTGAAGTACAGGTAAAGGCATCCAGATGTGTAACATTTTACAATAGAAAAAAGTAAGAAAACAAAGTTGGAAAAGTAGAAAATAGCACTAGTAATGGAGAAGTTAAACAGAAAATGAAGTTATGGACTACCTGCAACATGAAGGATTTAGTGTAGAAAAAAATAAGACTAACATCACAGCATGATAGAATGATAAATCCCCAAATTAAGGAGTAACCAGTGGAGTGGGAAGTATCTGGTCAGTAGCCATATGAAGATACTTTGGAGCCTTTAGTAGGAATTGAGTACAAACATTCAGGTGGAATTACACACCAAGGGAAAGAGCAGGAAACTGTGGCAAGTCTGATGCAGCCAATGTTCCGGAGTGATAGGCCGGAGATGACACCCGGTGAAGCTGACGAGCATATGACACACAGATTTTATGGAACTTTCTGTAAAATTCCCACAGGAAACTGAGACAAAGAATGTATCCTTACTTTAGGAGGAAATGATCGTAGGGACAAATTGCTTGTCTTAATGGAGATGGATAGACATATTAAGATAAATGAAAGAAAGACTACAGAAAGTCAATAAGACCCAACATGTTAGAAGTTTGATAAAACAAATGAACACGACAATCAAGACTGTTCATAGAAATTCATGTGATATATTACTGTGCAGCTAAATTAATAACAGAAAGTCTTACCACAAAACACAAGGCAGTAAGGGAAAGGAAGGGGAGAATCAAATGCCATCACAGAAGTACCGAATAGAGAAAACTATAAAGCAACTAAGATAAATAGTGTTGCTGCTAGAAGAAAACAGAAAAGGGAACAGATCAACAAAAGTACTCAGACAGCTAGAGGAGATAAAATGAAAGCTAGTGGAGATAAAATCAATGTGCAGTATTAGAACAGACCAGGATTTATTGTAACTGTGCAAATAAATAGAAAGGAAAGTACAAAATAAGTATTAATTCATTACCAAAAAAAGTTTTAGGGAGATTTGTTAAACGAGGCAAAAGAAGTAGAAACACCACCAAAAAAAAAAAAAAAAAAAAAAAAAGAAATATTTTGGAGAAATATCTTTGAAGATCCTGTGGAATATAACAGACTTGTGGAACAAATAGCAGTAGTAAGAGAAAGAATAAGAAGTTCAAATATACAGGATAGAAAATGGAATGAAGTAACAGCCAGAGAAATTGAAACAAAATTAAGAAAAGCTCCTAATTGGAAACACCCCATCCCAGATGCAACATCTAACTTCTAGCTAAAAGTATTAACATACTTACATGAAGATTTAGCCATGACCAAGAACTATTTATATGCTTACCAAGAATAGATGCCAACCTGACTAACAAAAATGATACTGCTACTTATGACTGAACCTGCAAGAGATCGTAAAAACTACAGAATAACTTGCCTTACAGTGATGTATAAACTATACACTGGAACTGATGCTGACAGTTTATAGTCATTTAGAAGAAAACCCTATCATGGCAATAGAACAGAAGGTTAACAAAAGAAAGTCATATGAAACAAAGGATTATTTGTTTATAAATAAAGTCATAATAGAGAATTGTTAAAAGGAAGACAATAACTATGGCATGGGTAGACTCCAAAAAAAAAAAAAAAAAAACATCTGACAGCATTCCACATTCATGGATAAACAAGAGCTTACAAATGTATAGGATACACCCTACATTAATCAATTGCATTACAGTGACCATGAAACAGTGGTATACTGCTTTGTGGCTAAGCCATAATAAAGGACAAATTATTATCTCAGCGATAAAAATTCAAACACGTATGTTCCTGGGTGACTTTCACCACTGCTCTTGTCTTGCTCTTAACTCATTAAGCTGTCTACTTGATAAAATTAGGTTATGGCTACAATTTGGCTCCCAGAAAACAACAAAGTATAAAGATGTCTCATCTTTTTGTGGATGATTTAAAACCATGTAGTTCATCAGATGAGGAACTGAAAGCACAACTGCAAGTGGGCAACACTTTCTCAGATGATAAGAATGTCTTTTGGTCTTGATAAATGTGCAAAATAAACCTTTAAAACAGGAAAGCTGCAACACCAAGAAAATATCAGTCTGGGACAGGAATGTGGTATAAATTAAATTGAATAAGAGGGAGTGTATAAATCTTTGGGAATTGATGAAGGTTCAAAAATAAAAACACAAACAAATACAAATAAAACTCAGTAAAGAATATTTTAGAAGACTAAAAAATTAATACTGAAAACAGCTTCAACATCTAGGAGCAAAGTCCAAGCTATAAACCAAAATTATCTTCCTGTTCTGACTTGTAGTTTTGGGGTGATTGACTTGCCCCGAAATGTATGGGATCATTTTCACAGGAAAACAAGAAAAAGTCTCCATGCTTTTCAAATGATACATAAAATCAGTGAATACCAAGATTGTATATCCCTCATTCTGGAGGAGGTATGGGTCTCTTCAAAACTGATTAAATGTATAGATTTGCAATCATAGGATTGCATGCATATCTGCTGACATCAGATCCAAACATTGTGAAAATTTTGATACATGAAGAGAACAAATCTAAGTTGACTTCCCTGCTATGTTTAGCAGAATTATATTGGTGTCAAGGAAGAATGGAAACCAAACGAAAGTAAACAAAAATCAGGTAGGAACTAAATGAGCCAGAAAATAAAAAAATATAACAAGAAGAATCAGATGAGAAGGCAAGACATGTGAAAAAGACAAATATAGCTGCATATACAGAAAACCCCTAGAATAACCTCATGACAATCAGGATATGATGCAGGAATGGTTGTGGACAGATGAATTTAAAATAAAATATGAAAAGTTAATATTAGGGGCCCAAGAGAGCAGACTAAGTACATGATGGTTACAAAGTTCATTGAACATATGGGAAAAACACACAAATGCAGGTTCTGTAAAACAGAACTGGAAACAATCACACATCTTGTTGCAGGGTATAACATACTAATGGCAGAGGACCTGTATACTGAAAGGAATAATAATATGTGAAGATTGTTGCACTGAGGATTGCGCAAACATTACAATAATGAAGTAGCTGGAAAGCATTGGAAATATGAGCCACAGAGGCTATAGAAAATGAAGTTTATATCACATGGGATCACCCATTAGCAACAGTTCAAAAATATTTATGAGAAAAGCAGATACAGTAGTTCATAAAAAGAAGACGTAGCACTGATCATTGAAATAGCTATACCCAGCAGATACAGTTGTTCATAAAAAGAAGACAAAAGTAGTACTGATCACTGAAATAGCTAGACTCAATTATTACAGTATCTTACATACAGGGAGACAGAAAGTCATAAAATACCAGGATTTGCAGGCAGAAATTAGAGCTATATGGAAGAAGGACCATTCCAATAGTAGACGGAGAAATTGGTCTGAAAGAATTTTCTCTGTTATTTTACTTGTACATGTAACTCCATATGAACTGCAGAAGGAGGCAACTCTGAGCAAATTGTGGTTGCTGCAAAGAGCACTTTTGGCTAACATCAAAAAATTTAAAAAAACTAATTTCTTGAACTTTAATCATACTTTGACTAGGAATGGGGTCAATTCCCATTATGGTATTCTAAACCCAAAAGACTTGGAGAAATTAATGACAGAAAAGGCACATGAACTATTACCAGTCAGTACTACCTTTTACAGGCTATATTGCAGTCATGCTTTCTGATTTCATTATAAGGCTTTCAGGTAGTAACATCCTGTTAATTAAAAACATGCCAAAGACTGTAATTCTAAACTAATGGACTTTTAGTACATCACACCTCTGTATTTCTTGCCATGGCATTAGCTATTTAAAAAGCATAACACTGCAGCCATGGTATGTTACAAGTAAAAATATTTATTTCTGGTAAACTACAGTCAATTCATACCTTCTTGTATTTAGAACTCAAATAAGTAATTTGGGTCATTACTGAGCATAGTATTCTGAATGCAAATTCATCATAGTACCCACAATGAAACAATTATAATGCAAAATGTCTGAAACTGGCAGTAAAGGTACATGAACTAAAGCCACTAAGCCTGTCTTTGAAAGGCATGAGTACTAGGTACAACCTAGTGGAGTTAAAGTCTGATGAGTACACACTTACAAGTTATCTCCAAACCAAGTAGAGGAGGGGAATTCAGCATATGGAGGCATTTTCCCCTATGTAGAGAGGAAGAAGGTAGGCTGCTAAGCACCAGCAAGCTAGTCCATTCACTGATACTCAACTCTTACCAAGGAATTGAGGGCCAAATGGATTTCAAGGTGAGAACAAATATGCTTGTATAGTTCTTGGCTAACATGGAATTGTCTATCCTCATCTGCTCAGAATCAAACTGTCAGATGGAGTTCAGCCATTTAGTGAAGCTCTGGGGTACAAAAAAAAAATAAGGTTTGACAAATCTTTTAAAAAGGTCAGCCATAATGCAACTCTATACTTAATATGTAATTAAGCAGCCAACTGAAACTTATTTTATAGGGAAATGCTTAAAGCATTTAGCTCATTTAGCTCTACACCTTGGAGCCAAAGTGGTTCTGCCATATTTAACTAGCAGTTCTCTTGAACTGTATTGCTATATGCAGTGTATTTAGGCAAAAGACAACTTTATTAATCGCCTTTCAAGTTTCACAGTAGGGTAGAGCAGCAACATCTACTACAGAAAGTATCTGAAGCATCCTTCTAACACATAAAAAGAAAACCCTTTTTAAAGACATTCTTTCAAAGTGACACTGCTTCTGTCCATTGTGCATTTGGCAGTTACAAGTGTTTCACTGCATTCAAATCTATAAAAACTCTGTAGTTCTACACTTTTTTTCTCTACAATGGGTAATGCATGCAACATGTAAAACGTCATGCAGTACAAAGTAATATGATCAGCTCTATCAGTCATAAATCACAGGTTATATATTTGTACTCAACACGATTTGTCAAGATTTACCACTTGAGTCTCACTTTTCATCGTACTTGGGGAAATTTCTGGCCATGGAAACTGTTTGAATTGCCAAAACTCCCGGTTCTGAGTCTCAGAATGTGGAGAGCAAATGACTAAAAATACATACGCTATGCTGAGATTACTATTTCTGATGATATTCCATTTTCTCCAAGGTATGTCAATCTCAGAGTAGGTATAGGATTAAAAATGAACTGTAAATGTGTTGTTTTAGCTTCAAGAGATGACATTACATTCCTGCATAATTCAGGAATTCCTCATCAGTCTGAATAGTGCAGTCAGCAAGACTTCTTGTGCTTATGTTTTATACTAAAGTCTGACATTTATTAAAATTTCCAACCTCCAGGATTAGAAATACAAAGCTAAAACACTTATTGCAGTGATGCATTCCTAGTGATGAAAGATGACTATTTATTTATTTTATATTTGGTTACTGGGAAAGTCCCTACTGGGTGAAGATAGAACCATTTTCAGCAGAGGCCCTGGGGAAAAAAGCTCCACATGTAACAAAAACATGTAATTACAAAATTTTACATTATAGTCAATAACGTCTTGACAATATACATATTGAAGAAGACAATTTTACAGAGATATAGTAAGTACAGATTTTTAAAAAATAAAACATGACTATAAAATATTACACCCTAGGTGTTCATTGACTTGCGCATTAACATAATCCCTAGTCCCTAGTCATATTTTTATGTTTAAATAGCTTGCACAAATATCAAATACCATCTCTGAATTTTACTCATAGGGAGAGCAGCCTCAGAATAAGATTCTATAAGATTCTGCGTAAACATCTGCACCCCCCCACACACACGTGTTTAAGGCATTCTCAATCAATTGGCTACAGCACCGCAAATTCACATCATCATTGTTTTTTCCAAAATTGATCGTCATTTGATATGTTCATGCATAAACAAACAGCCATTGGCCTACCCAGTCAGGCAAACAATTGGTTACTGCCTTCTGGGATGAGTCACAACCATAGACTAGCATAGCCTAGACCCCGATTCATTGTTATGTATTAAGAACTCTCCAGGATTTACTTCTTTCTAATGGCTGAACCTAACAGCTTTCCTTCAAGAAATGTGATAAAATCTCTCCTGAAGTCAACAGCTATCTGTTTGGAACATAGCTTTTAGTATTTCTAACAGATTTGCTTTTCTGGTTTTGTTTCAGTTTAATTTTAACTTAACGTCTATAGAGGTCCTCTATCAACGTGGTGGATTTATTATGGACCATGTCCTTGAGTTCATGATCCAGGAATTTCTTGAAAGGTACTCTCAGGGATGGCGGTTTCATCTGAGAGCAGCATGACAAAATTCTTCCTGGGTTAAAGCCGTAACTTAAACATTTAGTGGTCATGTTAGTTCCTAATCACATAGACCAGCCCACTAACCCCTGACACAGTCCTTTTCTAGCCTCGCTTAATTCTATTTGGGTCTATTCCGATGGCATTATGTTAATTACTTGTGGTGGCTTTGTGGCCCTTCTCTGACTTGTTTTTTATTGTGGCTAGTTCAATTGATACATACTTTATTGTCTGGTATCTCAGCTCAACCCCACATTTGATAACCATTTTTTTTTTTAAACAGGAACTGGGTTTTTGAAAAATGTAATTATAAACAATGTCGAACACTCAATCCACAGCTACCAAATGTCTCTCTAACTGCCCCCACCACCACACCACTATCGTAATGAGGGTATCCTTCTTGACAGTACTAGCTGCACACAGCATGTTTATTTCTTTTTACTTCTTTTTTGTTTGATTTTATTCACTGCTTTAGCATTTTTTGTGTCCACTCACACCTAGAATTAAAAGGATGACAGATTCAATATTACAATAAGAGTCTGCATATCACCAATAACCCACTGGTCTGCCCTTCCACCTTTACTTGATCAACAAGGTACCCCTTCCCAGGACTGGATCGCATAGCTGTTGGGACCGAGATTAAGCCTCACACGGAGTGCTTGTTTCAAACTCTTGGCCAATGCACCGCAAAAGATGCGCAGCCATTTGCCTTCCCTACAGTGTCTTCTATTCATTTACAAAAACACCCAAATGAACAGCCATTGGCCTACCCACTCAGGACCAGGATTGACCTCTGCCCTTTCAGATGAGCCACTACTACTGGCTAACCCAGCCTAGACCATGATTGGCTATTACCCCTCTCTGACGAGCCCCTTATTGGTAGAAGATACATGAATCCTGAACAAATAACTAACATCAGGATACATACGGCCAATCACCATAGTTATCTATTTTATGAACGCATCTTGATAGCTTTTGAAGTGTGCAATCACATATGGATATATATATATATATATATATATATATATATATATATATATATATATATATATATATATATATATATATATATATATATATATATATATATATATATATATATATATATATGTATATATATATATAAAAATCAGCTCTCATGTAAAATGATCTGTAAAACAGTGCTCATCTGTCTGCTCATGTAATTTCATTACTTACAGTTAATCAGTTTCATTAATAAAGGACGCACTTAGAAAGTCAAAGCACCTTTGTTCGTAATCTATTTTATGATTCTTCTTTGGTCCTTCTAATTTATTTCATTTTATAATTTAATTGATTATACTCTAATATACGTTAACATTTGCGGTTACTCAAAACAAAAAGGAATTTGTAACTAGAATCAAAAATTAAGGACCTTGTCTTGTTGGGACAAGTGGCTCCAGCTCGAATGTTTCACGGTCAGACAAAGGAGAAAATTGGAGAATTTCACCATTACTGCCTGAGCTTTTTGTGTCAACTATTACTTGTTTAAGTTTGTTGAGAGGGACCATGGTCACTAGCCTACTTATACTGCAACTGCAAAGACCATCTCCTGAATGTGTTAAGCTCTGTAATCTATTTTGTTTGGACCCCGTTTAGGTTTTACCACAAAAGGGGTAGTCTACACATATTCAGCCCCCAAGCACTTTCATATGCACAATATGGATCCAAAGGTGCTCAATACGATTATGACCACCCCTAAACTGGACAACAATTTAATCGACCTAAAGGAGGATGTCAATGATGGCAAGACAGAGATTCTGGAAAGCATAGAGGAAAACCTCATGGCATATAAGAGTCTCCAATAGGAAGAACTGTACCTAAACAACTGCTTAGCCAAAAAAGTAATTGCTAAATGATTGAAAATATATACAAAAAGCTTAACGTGAGAGGGGCTGATGACATTATTACAAGCAGATGGCAAAATCTACTAGACGATGCCAGATTCAACCTCATGAGGCTATTAGTTGAACATAATCAACATCTCTAAAGGTTGCATAGACTCCTTGGATGAACTGGATGACATCTTCACCAGAATTCAGGACTTTAATGATAGGCTGATGGCCAAGAAACAAAATAAACTTATGAGAGATATTGACCAATGAAACAAGGAAACTTTGAGAAATGAGAAGACTAACCAAGGGCATAAGGGCAAGCTGGACATAATCACAAAGAACCCAAATGTGACAAAGGGGACTGAGAATCAAGTCAGGATTGAGACACTGTAAGACAACCACAGCAATGACACCAACAGCCAAAACTGATAGCCAACAGGTTTTTCACTCTGGCAGGAGCCTACAAGGACTGGACCCACCAATGTCCCCTGTCCAGATCCAAGGACCGAAACCATTGAAACAACCAACAAGCCCTAAGGACCCCTTAGAGCATGCATAAAGAAGAATCCTGCCACCCGAGACTGGGCTTCTCTCCAATAACCACCACCCACCAAAGACACAGGACTCGAAAGGGCATAAGGGACCTGAAGCACTTATGGCTCCCCCCACAAAACATACCTCAAAGAAGGACACCACTCAACCCAGTAAGAACAGGATCTGAAACCTTTTGATAAAGGAGCTCACCACAATGGAACAAAGCATGCTAGAAAAAAGGTCTGACATTTATCCCACAGAGAAGAAGTGACATTGGACAGACTCATAGACCTAAAAATGTTCACAAGGAAAATCAACCTAAAAATATTATTTTCTGATAAAGAAACACCAGAAAACCCAGCTCAAAAAGAACAATGGAAATGACCCAGCTACTTTTGTATTCCCCCTCACCCCACTGTCACAGCCTATGTAACAAAATGCGAGGCAGACATCAGGAAAATAATTAAGAAACCTACAAGAAAAAAAAATGTATAACATAAATTGTGACGAATGGAAAGTGTTAAAAACCCTGAGTGCTGACCCATCAAGAAGGATAATGAAGGCCGACAAGGGTTGAGGGATTCTAGTGACTGACACACCTAGTTACAACCTTAAAATCAAAGCCTTTTACAAATCATGTAACCTCTGCTAGCTGAGAAGCGCCTAGGAGGACCTCCTGCTAGAGTTTCAGGACATGAATGAAAATGGCCTCATTAGTGATAGAGTTCTGGACTTTATAACAGTGATGCATCAACAGATCCCAAACTTTTTTTGGATCCCAAAACTGAATAAAAATATTCTGGACAGTTTGTACAGACCGGTCATTCCCAGCAGAGGATGCATCACAGAACCATTATCAATATTCTTGGAAGTTATTATCAGATCACTTGCTAGGAACACCACCTCCTTTGTACTCGATACAAGTGGCTTCCTTAAGAAAATAAGGGACGTCCCTGTAACTCTTGAGTCCTAGCTAATAACCATAAACGTTGAGGCCCTCTATACCATACTTCCACATGAATATTGTATCAAGGCTGTCATCAAATCAATACATCTACAACCTTCAGAGAACCAGATCCCAAATGAAACAACTGAAAGACTCCTTAAAGCATTACTGGTTAACAACTACTTCTACTTCAACAAGAAATATTACATAGAGAAGAAAGGTATCTCCATGGGTGCTGCAATGGCACCAAGCCTTGCCAACACAGCCCTGGGAAAATGGGAAAGGGAGTGCATATACAACTCACCCTATTTTAAGCATATGGGATGCTACATGCACTACATTGACAACATCTTTATTGTTTGGAACTGTTCGGAAACAGAACTGGCAGTCTTCTTCAGGCACACTGACAACTCTACAAATTTCATGAGATTCACAAACTCATACAACAAGAACAAAGCAGTATTTCCTGGACCTCAAGATCACCAAAAATGACAATATACTTTCAAACAACTTGTATAGGAAACCGACAAGGTTGAACCTGTTGTTGCATAAACAAAGTATGCTTCCACTTATATCACCAAACAGAATGTGATCAAATCCCAGTGCATCAGAATGCCGAGAGTTTCCAAAGAAGCCTCTGATTTTACTAAAAACATTTTTGACCTGGAGAAAGACTTCCTTACTTGTGGGTATAGCATCTGCTTCATCAACAGCATCCTAGATCCAATCACAGAAGCAAAGCTGGAAGACCCCAATTTTCCAGACAACAGATTAAACGGCCAACACAAGGAGAAGAGATGGGGCAAAAGATGTCTCCATGACCATTTCCTATTCCCTGGGCTGCAATCTGATGAGGGCTATGAGGGACAATTGGATTATTCTCCACAGCAACACAGTCCTAAGATGAATAATCCCAAATAAACCCACACTCAATATCCAAAGAAATAGGAACCCGAGGGAATACCTGGAAAGCAAAGCTAAAACCAAAACAACTGACACACTGCTTGAACCGAAAGGCGCCTCCAAATGCAGACCTCCTGACTGTTTATCCTGTCCATACATGGGCAATATGAATAGATTTCTGCACCAGAACTCTAAACTCTTCTACAATAGCAAGGGACATCACAGCTGTTCCACAAAGGGAGTCATCTATTGTGCTCAATGCTTGAAATGTGACTGCTTTTGTCAGGAAAACCATTAACAAATTAAAGACACAAGTCACCAGGCATTTGACTGACACCAAGCATAAAGTTGTTACAAATGCCCTGGCCAAAAATAGCAGCAGAATTAAGGGCCACGACCACTTCAAGTTTCACATGCTGGATAAAATGGACTATGAGAACTACAAAGAAACTTTAACATCAAACTGGAAAAGAAGGAGTTGGAGTGACAGCTTAGACTTGACGCCAATAAACCTCTCGGTCTCAATACCCAGATCTCCATACAGAGCATTCTCCATTTGAGGAAACTGCATCACCTTGCCTATAACTAGGGTTCAGGCTGACTCTAGGAGGTATATAAATGGTGTGACTAAAATAACTTTCTCAAACCATTCATTGTTTCCGTAACTCATACTTAGTGGTAGCAGCAAACTATACCAAAAAGTCTCTGAGGTAGTGTATTGACTGCAATCCAAACAAAACACTACATGAAAAACAAAAACTTGGAAGAAATAAATCACCAGATATCTCATAATCTTTTAATCCAATGAAGGTTAAGCGCTTTCAGCCATTTCACACTGGCCTTCTTCAGAACACAGAAAACACATTTCTTCTTCTTCTTTTCCCGGTTAGGGGTCGCCACAACGGAACTCTGGTCCACTAATGATTGGCAGTTGATTTTTATGGTGCCGAGGTGCCAGCCTAAATGCCCAACCTTCAACGAAGGCATGCCCATTCACGCATGTCTTTCGAATGCCACTCAACCACAGGGAGGACATGCAGACTCCACACAGAAAGCGCTCCAGCCGAGAATCAAACGGGAGAACCTCTTGCTGTGAGATGACAATGCTATTGCTGCACCATTGCGGCATTAAAGAAAACACATCTTAAAAACTGTCAACAATTAAAAACAACCAATCACATGCCTTCAATCATTTAAACACCAATCATGTTAAAATCACAGACTAATGACTTTTTACATAAAGATGTAAAAATAAATTAAAAAAAATTTTTTCCCTTACTTTTCGCATTTATCATAGTACACTTTCCTATGTAAAACTGCTTTATAATCGTCCCCATCATGTAACCCAGGGTGTATTGTATGCATTGAAAAGAATCTATCATTTTAATTCTTTATACTCTAATTCTCCCTCTTTGTCCTCCATTAAAATCACTGAGCATACTATCACACAAAAAAGATTTTTTTTAAATCCAAACATGTTAAGGTGTGCTTGTAAAGTGCATTGTCCATGTTTTTATTTTTAATGACATACAAGTGCTCATACATCCTTCTACTTAACTCACTATTGGTCTTGCCAATATAGAATGATGCACATACAAAGCACTTGCCCAAATAAACCACAAAAGTGGATCCACAGTGCAACCTACCTGGAACCTGCCATATTTTACCACTGGTAACTACCTCAAAATTTGGACCCTCTGCTATAAATCTACAAAAGTTACAGTTGTTACATTTGAAAGTGCCCTTATTCTTCACTTCATTTGAATGGCATCTAAATTCTTACAACTCTTTAAAATTCTTAGCTCTCTTATTGATGAAAAAGAACCACCTACTGCTAAACTTACTCTATTATGTGCTCGCAATATTCTCAAATTATTTCTTTTGACTCCTTTTATTGCTTCACTATCCACACTTTAAACCAAGGGCATAGTCATATACCAGTCTGGTGAAATGTTGTTTTAATTTTCATATTTAGTGGTCTCTTTTTATTTCCTGTTATTTTTTTTTTCGGGGGGGGGTTTGCATATATTTTTATACCTTTATGCAGACATGTCTGAGGAAACTCCTGTGAAAGCACTGTCCCACTAGTTGATCTGATACTGGACAACCTGATACCATAATGTCATCTTCTTGATTTAAAGAAATTGTCTGGTTGTTTACCTGTGTGGAATAAGTAACACAAACACTTTTGCTAAAATCAAGAATTTATGATTCCATGTGCTGTGTATCTTAACTTTTATTCTTACTTTTAATGTGTGTGTTTTGCTCAGTTTTTCTGGTAAAAGGACTTCTCATTGTGATTTATATGCAATTTTTATTGTGTTACACTCGCTCCTGCCAACATTTAGTATTTTAGACTAATGTGAATTGAGGCCTGCTAGCAAGGTGTCTGTTCGCAGAAAGATTTGGACTCGAATACTTGAACCTGGGGTTTGTTAGGAGAGCTGTACATGGAAAGACACCAGGGCTTTATGTTTAAAGACACCTTGTGGGCTAATCTTGATTTTGATTCATTTTAGCAAGACTCGTACTTGTACGCTAAATGTTCCGTATAGACTTGTGACTGCCACTGATGCATGGTCCATGCAACTCACCTCATACAGTATGTAATTGTAATATTATTTATATTTATACTCCTCAGTTTGTCCACTCTAGCACCTTTCATTTATTCCGACTATGTCTTGTATTGTCAAATTCGTCTGGATTAGGTTAAGCATGCACGACAGATTCAGGCTCAAGTTAGATCTGGCTATTTAATCATAAACCACAACTATCCTGTTTTGGGCTCCTACCTCAGCCTGACCTCAATTTTGGTTCTTATTTGGGAAGAGCGATAGGGGGCATGGTAATCTAGGATTTGAAGGAATTTAGTGTTAAAGATGTCACTGCTTCATCAAGTTGAAGATGAGACATTGGTAACCAGTCACATGCTTTCAGTTAATTTAGGAAGCTCTCTGGATTTAAATTTATTAGTAGTTGGGCTATGGATTCTTTGTTTAATAATGTAGGTTAGCATGTGGTCATTGATATCGCCAGGAAGGGTTCCTGGTTTATAAGTATGAAGATGGCTGTTGATAAGGATCCAGTCCTAGGGTGGTTTCCTTACTGCTTGGCTTATGGATTCTAGTAGGAGTGGTTATAATTTGTGAGAATCCGTAAAGATTTGTGTGATTGGTAGGATTAGGGGAACTACAGGTAGCGCAGTCAATATTACAGTCACCTAATACGATGGTTTCCGGAGGTAGGTGGGTAGAGACGTAACTAAGTAAGTTTTCAAGAGTATTGATATTATTTCCAGGGGGGAGATATGTGCAAATTAAATAGATAGATTTGGAGTTGTTGATTTGAAGTTTGGCAGTAAGGGTTTCTGAATTGGTATCCAATGGTAGGAGCACATTGAAGGGTGAAACTTGGATTTCAGATTTGTACAAAATGGCTACACCTCCACCCGTTTTGGTTTTGCGGTCACATCTCAGGATATTATATCCAGGAGGTGTAATCTCCCGGCCTAGAGTTGAGGGCTTTAGCCATGTCTCTGTAATACAGAGCATATCAAATTATTGCACATCTAAGAGTGCATGTAGGTGAGTAATTTTATTGTTTATGCTACAGATGTTAAGGTGAGCTATCAGGAGGGAGTTAGACAGTCTAGTTAAGGTAGTGATAACAGGAGATGGTAGGTTGTGTAGGTTATTGGGATTATCAGTATTGGGGCCAGGGTTTGGATGAATATCACCAACTAATAGGGGGTGTTGTTGAGGATATTGTACAAACTTAAGGATTTTGTAGTAACTGTTTGAGGTTGTTTTGATAAGGAAGTAACATGGGTAGCTCTATGATATTTTGGTAATATATAGATAGAGGAGGAGGTTATGTTACTGTGGTTGAGGGAGTTAATGCAAGAAATAGGTAGAGTTTGCTGGTAGGGGTGGTGTTGTTCAG
Source organism: Protopterus annectens (assembly GCF_019279795.1). NCBI lineage: Eukaryota > Metazoa > Chordata > Ceratodontiformes > Protopteridae > Protopterus > Protopterus annectens. The sequence goes on from NC_056749.1 coordinate 158,386,199, forward strand.
GAAGAGAAAAATGTTCAAAGAAGGTTATTGTGTATTGTATTGTAAGAGAAGCAAGAGTTGTAGTTAAGAGTAGTATGTTTGTGAATATAGTCTTGTCTGTTGGGGCCATTAGGATATGTAGATAAGTAGTTAGAATGTACTGAAGGAAGGAGTGTGGTAAGTAAAACATAAGTATATGGTGTGTACTAAACACAGGCACTATCAGATAAATCCATTTGTGTTATGCTTTAGGATTCACTGTGAATATCTGCTTCACATTTAACAATATTTCATAACGTATGATATAAATTTTCAAATAAATCAAGGTACCATGTATGCTGCTTGTGTACTGTTCACTAATGCATATAGCTTTCTTTTCCTTCCATGTCCATGCAGGGGGAGATCCTTACAAAACGTTAAAATAAATGAGTACTATCAAAAATGTATACAGTTTTAATTAAAAGCAACACTGAGTTTGCCTCATCTGGTAAAGAACAGAGAAATCATATCTGATGGTTAGATTTTTTCAGTATGTAAAAATATTAGCAAGTTACATTAATGTATAGATATTTGTAGTCATTGCACAAATGCAGTACTGAGAGAGTAAAGAAACAGTGCATTGCTGGACTTGTGGAGCAGATGCATATGACTGAGTCATTGACAGAAGATCATAAATACATGTAACACATCATAGTCTACCCGATGAATACATGTTTTATGCATCAATTAATACAGTGACACAGGTTACAGATTTAACATAAAATAAGGGAAGGCACAGAGTATACGACGGTGGAATCACACAGCAGATCTGACAGAATACACTAGGATTCTTGCAGCAAATCTTTTTAAAGCAGACTTGATAAAGATGCAAATGCCTACCTGAGTCCAGGGCCATTCTCTCCCTGTGGCACTTATAAATCCAAGTGAACCCATTGATACTATACTTTGTCACGCATTGCCTCTTTTCTTTTACTTCTCACTTATTATCTTTCTAAATATAAATCTGAACCCATATGTTTCTATGCTTTCTTGTAAGCTCAGTTCATCTTTATTGCTTACAAAGTAAATTCAATATTCCTTTCATGTTCAGTGTTATTCCATGATAGAATAAACTGAATAGTAAAAAATATCTTCACAAATATATTTGCTGTTGCTTTCTTTATGTTTCATTTTCAAGTGCACTGGACACATTAGTACTTATGTATATTTTTCATTGCTCTCTACAGCATGATACATGCTGTGTCACACTGTTAATGTCTGTTACTATTAACGCAATACTGCCTTAAAGGTAATACAGGGCATTGAATGCGATATAGAATGTCTATTGTATTTATTTATATTTTTAACCATGATGGAACACTTATCTATCAGGAAAAAGTTGAAGCTTTGCCCAAGTAAAAAATGCAAGCTGTGATGAAATAGAGATTACAATGTCAGTCAAGACCCCTTATAAGAATATTACTCATAATAAAACAAAAGTTGGAATTCATTTAAAGTTATGCAAGCAGATTGCAAGTGGAAGGTGCATGCATATACAGTGACAAAATGCCCAATAAGGGATTAGCATCTACCTATGGAGATTAGGACTGGTAGCTTTACCTGGCTCTATATCCTATACTAATGAAATACTTTGCTATTGTGGATGGGGACAACAGTGGTAGAGGGGATTATTTATGGTAAGCTACTTTAATGTGGGGTTGTACAGAATATGGGAGAGAGAAAAGCTATTCAGATGAGGACCATCATATGGAGTGCTGAGGCATGCAATGCTGTAGTAGTGGAAAAGTTAGGTAATGCTATGTTCCTGAGGCATTAACAGTTAGCAATTTCTTGCAGGTGCTGCTTAAGTTTGTTTCAGAATTCCAAGAAGTTGACCAAGTTCATATAGAAGTGGGAATGGATCTCCAGTGTTGAGCCTGAGAAACTATGATTACTGCATGTCTGCATGCTGGAGGGAGTGGGAACAATGGGTACAAGTTAGGGTTGTAACCCAATATTGTACGTCCTGTCCTCTGTTTTATGGCAAATCTGCTGGCCAGGGCTGCAAATGAGTTTTGGTCAAACAGCATAAATAGTAGGGATCTGAAAATTAGATTTTTTGTTGTCTGAATTTGTAACCAGTTAGTCTTAAGTGCAGGACATAGGTGTCTTTTATAGGTGCATGTGTTATGAATAGATAAGTTTTGTTCGACCATGTTTGTAGTGTCAAAATTTTCTTTAGTAGGTGGCAGTGATGAGTGGAAAGCAGTATTCAAGTTGCGAACTGAATTCCTAATAGCCTCTGTGAAGCTGATGAAAGGAACTGTGAGATATTCCAGGCCCAGAACATGGTTTCCTAGAAGTCTAGTGTGGGATTAAACCATATGCCAAGGTGTTTGAAGGATGAGGTGGTCACTAAAGATTATTAGTTATGATCAAGTATGTGCCGATCACCAAGTACTGAACACAGTTTTGGTGGGTTTCAAAAATCATGACTTTAGTTTTGAAAGAATTTGCAATTAGTTGTTTGTGGAAAATTGAGTCGGTAATAGCATGTAGATTTTATTGCAGTTTGCTGACTTGGTGAGATGGATTAGATGGTAGACCTATAAATCACCATGTCTTGAGGTCATGCATGTAAAAGAAGAGTAGGGGGGAGAATACAGGCCCTCAGGGAACATGTTTAAAAGTAAGACTATTGAGGAAGAGACATCCAGTTTTTGACAGAGGGTACAATATGACAGTTTTTAAATAAATGGTAGGCCTTGCAAGAAGAAATATTGGAGGGGTAGGAGGTGTCTACTACAGTGAAGGTTTTTGTATTATCTTTGACTATCACAACTATCAGCTGCACTTTCCCCACTGCATTCAAGTTATTATTGGTTAAGGTCCAGGAGACTTTCATGCTGATTCTGCTTTCACAGAACCCATGCTGTTGCATTGACTATGTATGCTGTTGATAAACATGGTTTCTAAATTAGTTGTAGAGCAAGTGTTCTAATACTTCATCTAGAGAGGTTTATTTTATAGATTGTATTAGTGAGGCTCTTTTGATTGAGTGGTGGGGATGTAAGATATTCTGAAGCAATGCAAATATCTGGTCTCTGAAGTTCTAGGCTGGGGTCATATTCAAGTGCGGATATACTTGGCCAATCCTTTTTAATTGGCTATGTCTTTTTAGTAGGATCATGGTGCCTTTCCTTACTCTGGTTCCAGTTCTGTTGTTTATGATGTACCTCTAGCCTGGAATGCTGCAGAGAATGGGGGTAGGTATCATTTTTTAATAAAGAAGTCTGTAATTGACATGAGGACTAGTGGGTGAGAGTGTAGAACGGCATCAGTTTATTAAAGCTTGTTTTTGATGCATCTTGTATAGAACAGGCAACCTCTGAAAGCTGAAGGAAGAGGTATGATCAAAATATTTGTTTGCTCTTCTTATTGGATTCATTTCAATTATACCTTGTAAAATATAATGCAGATAATCTGTATAAATATTTTAAGACTGGAGAGTTGATGGCAGGGTGGCTGGTTTTGTATTTTCATATGGTTATTTTACTGAGCTTCCATACATGAGGATCCAGTCAGATAGGGTGGGATTTGTGGGTTGGAGTGATATATTAAGAGGTGTTAAAAGGATGAAGGTAGGGGGTGGTAGATTACTGTGCAATGTTTTGGGGATGGGTAAATAGCACTGAGTGTGTTATCTATGGGGTGCTGTCCTAACAGGAACATGAGAAGCAGTAGTGGGCGGGTCAACATTGTGGAAGAGGATGCCAGTGCTTGATAAGAAGAAAAAAAAAGTGTGTGTTTTAGGACACAAGTAATGTGTACTGGGGATGTTAGCATGTGGCATTGGTTCACAGTATACAAAGTTAGCATTTTATTTTCCTTCGGGATAGTTTATTGCAGTGATTAGTTTTACCTGACAGTGCAGGCATTGTGTAAGAGGATTTATTTAGTAATTAGTGGTGAGCAGTAGTAATGTGGGACAGACTTGGGTTAATTGGGTATATTATGATAAGGTTCAAATTATGTGTCATTAAACTGTTGGGCTAAATGATCAGGTACCCCTTAAGCTGGTGCTAAAGGAGTGGAAATTAAAGTGAAACAGTTGTTTTATGATACTATTGCTTTAATTAAAGAAAGGGGTTGAACCATTTTTACATGTTCTTGTAAGAATTGGATAATTAGTTTTATTAAAGAGTTTAAATAATGTGTCTGATGAAGCAGTGTAGATCACTCCAAAAGCGCTTACTTCCTTATCAATAAACCAGTGTGTTTTTTACTTTTGAGTGTCACTCTCTGCCTGAACATCCACTTTGTGTTTCATTGTTGATTCCTGGGGATTATTGTGGATTACTCGCTGTTTGGGGTTTGTTCCATTTTTTAGTGTTTCAGCAAGGATGGCAGAAGGCTACACTTTGAATAGAGATGACTTATTCACAGTTTGGAGCCAGAAATCATAGACTATGTAGTTTCAACAAAATCCCTTGCTTTTGGGTGAATTGCAGTACAATGTTAATAAACATGCTGTGCCTGAAACTACTGACTAAGGTATGAGATATGAAACACAATCTAGAAAATGACCCGTATAAGTATAAAAGGCTCCAATTACAGCACTTCTATTTGGAGGCATGCTTGAACTTAAATTTAATTCCCAGGGGTCTAAGAGTGCTACATATGCCTGCATACGGTGATGCATATCCTACCCTACTAGTCCAATGGCAGAAAATCAACTTAGAGGCAGGACAGGCATATTTGCGACTGCTCATAGATTTTTTCAACCCATGGAGCAGGAATGATGTCAGAAAATGGTTCGACAACAGAACGATTTATTGAACCTTATAGGGGAAAAAAAATTGGCTAACATTTTCATAACTGATTTGATTGAGAAAGTTGAGGGGTATGAAAGGAGACTCCTACAACAGAAACAGAAGAAACTAGCAAGAGATGTACATGATTTCTCTAACCAAAAGTTTTTCACTTGGCCTAAATCATGACAACACCAAGACAGGGTAGCAGCCAATCACAATGCTGAATCTGCGGTTTTGACCAATCAACATCAAGATAAAGAAGCAGTGAATTGCAACATGGAAACTGCTGTGTTGTCCCATCAGTTGTCTTTGGTGGGTGGCACAACCAATCAGGATGAATTAGGAAATCCTACCTCCCCAGAACCACAAACATCGACATATTCAACACCTTTGGCTGAGTGTCCACTACCGGGTAACGTTGAATTCATCTACGCCACAGACAGAAACAGGAGCAGTGGTAAGGCGGAAAATTCTTCCATTACAGAAGGAGTAGGTTTTTCCAGGACTTCCCCTGCCATTTCACAGTTCAAGGAGGAAGTCTATCGAACAGGAGCCTCCAAGAGGAGAGCAGAAGAGAAAGGAGCTATCATTTTCCAACCACATGAGAACAATGAAGAAAATGTGGGGCCTCGAGCAACAGATGCCAAAAAATCTCTCTTGACTAGAGGTTTGACTTTTACTCCATCAGCTAATGCTGACACTACTGACTCATTAATTGAATTACATTTATTTATGCGTAATCTTGCATTAAAAATGAATGTTCGGTAATGATGACAAAAGTATTGTAACTATGTTTTTTTAGGAAACTGAGTGTGTATGTACCAGTTTTACCTAATGCAGTTGAAGTGTTTTTGTTAGCATGTGAAAATAGCTTGTATGAACTCTTTCAGTACAAGAGAAATGTTATGAGTAGTCATTTAATGAGACCTGAGCAACAAGCTTTGCATGACTTGCGGAATAATCTATGTATAGTTATCCATCCAGCAGATAAGGGTGGAACGGTTGTGGTCCTGGACTCGAGATATTATTATGAGAGGGTTACAAGCCTGCTAATGGATCTGAATGTTTATGAGGTGGCAAATTCAGAAGTTGTGCAGGATATGAAACAACGTGTGGATAACTATCTGTTTGAATGTTTGTGTATGGGAGCGATCACCAAGGATCTTTATGAATTTTTCATAGTGGATGAACCCTTGATACACAAGAATCCCACTAAACCCACCATTAGGCCTATAGTAGCAGGTAATGGGTGGTTGACCAAACCCATTTTGATATTTTTAGACAAACAGTTGAGACTAATCCCGAATGAATGTGAGGTGGTGCTGAGAGACACCGAACATTTCTTGAGAGACTTATATAATGTAAACTCAGGCCCCAGTCAAAAATCGATAAGAAAGTTTGGCTACCTTAGATGTTACCTCCTTGTTCACCCATATACCCAACCAGGAGGGGATTAGGATGATAAAAGCCAACCTGACCAGGTGTGGCAAATTTGAGGCAGCGAGGATAGACTTGCTATGCCTCTTGCTAGAAGTGGTCCTGGAAAAAAAAACATTTTTATTTTTAGGGACAAATGCTATTGGCAGAAAATAGGAGTTGCAATGGGCACCAGCTGTGCCAATTCATATGCCAACCTGGTCATGATAGAATGGGAGTACCAACATGTTATCAAAGACCATAACCCGCATATAAGCATATATCAATGGTTTGTTGAGGATTTGTTTATTGGTTGGAAGGGTGATGTTAGTTATTTGAGTTAAACAGTTGATGATTTGTTTATTGGTTGGAAGGGTGATGTTAGTTATTTGAGTTAAACAATTGATTTGTTTATTGGTTGGAAGGGTGATGTTAGTTATTTAAGTTATTTTTTCATTACTTGAAAAGCAGTAGTTAGTTCCTTAAGTTTACCATGAATAAATCCAAGGTCAATATTGACTTTTTGGATGTAACTGTAATTAGGAAAGGGACTGGACTGTCTACTGTGATGCATAGGAAAGATCGTCATCAACCTGCATATTTACACAGGGAGAGTATGCATCTGCAGCATATTTTCAAAAACATTGTTAAAGGGCAGGCTATGAGGGCATCACACTTATCCTTTGAGAATGTGGATTTTGAGGAAGGTTTACACACATTGAAGAAAGAATTTATAGAAAGGGGCTACAGCCAGGCAGAGATTAACTGGGCTTATCAAGTAGTAGTCCAAGAGAGAAAGGGGAGGACCAGGCCTTATTTTTCCAATTACCAACATGGGAGAAGAGGGAATACGGTGAGCTCCCAGGGTATACCAGTCATCTTGCGCTATACATCTGATATTAATATGGTGAGGGATGTCATCCAGAGTAATTGGCACATTTTACATACACATGAAAGGATGAGTGGGCTGGTTGGTGATTAACCAAGATTAATCTATAAGAATAGAACGCTGAAACAATAGATATGTTATCCAAGAATGTACACTACCCCTCAGGTAAGTGCATTTGGTACTCGCAAATCTAAGGCATGTACCTTTTGTGATTTTCTTGATGAATCTAGATTTTTTAAGCACCCTGAATCAGGCTATCTATGGCAACTTAAAGCAGCTGCTGATTGCAATACTAAAGATGTTCTAATCTAGTCTGTTTACAACTAAAAGCATTCTCTATAGTCTGCTTGCTCTTTGATCTGTTTTAAAACTTTAATTTAGTGGCTACAGCTAGGAACTGTAATTCCCCCCCCCCCTAGTGTTGTGGTGTTCTTATACTTGGTGGCTTTGCACTTGCCCACCCATACTGTATATTTGATCTGTGACACTCATCCCAGCCTAGTGTCATTAGTTCAGTCAATCTAATAGAGAACATTTGTGAAGACCAACCCACTCAGATTCTTAACCTTGAATTAACTCCTGTTCCAGCTTTCTCCATTTCCACTTTACTGAAAAAAATAATTCTAAGCTTGCTTCCCCTCTTTCCTGTAACAGGTCTTGTCCAGATACAGATTTGCTGTATCAAGGACTGTTTGTAAGCTCCTGAGCCCCCCCCCCCCAACACACACACACTTAACTAGGGTTAAACTATTCCTGACGCCATAACATTTGTTCTTCAAATTTTCCCTTGCAACTAGCCAGCTTTTTTAGTTTTAGCACTCAAATCTGCTTCTTTGTGCTCAGCACTTGTTCAGAACTTGTTGTAAGCACAAAATAAGCTACAAATTATTACAGCACTCAACTTTCCTCACTTGTCTAAAGGAAAACAGTTTTTAGCACTTAATAAATAACCACTTATACAGGCATGTCTAAAGGTCAGCTCCCCATGTTTTCTCCTGTCTACCTGATGAATCTGGGCATCTTGGGACAGTGCAGCAATTGCCTCATGTACACAGACAGCCCTCTCCTCCTACCACCCAACACTACCACCTGCGAGAGATGCACTTATATAGCTAAACTGGAAACAAAGCTGTCTTCACTGAAGATTGGACTAGACAGTCAAGAGGAGAAGGTAAACACTTGCACCACACCACACTCATCACATAGTCCCTCAAAACCTACACCACCAAAACACACACAGAAGCAGAAAACACGCACCTACATTTGCTGAGGCTCTCAGTAAAAATCTGCCCAAACAACTGAGACCTCCAAAGCCACCCCCCAACCCAACACAAATGACACATAGCCCACATACTCAATGTGCCACTCAACTACAGCCCATAAGGCACAACATACCAAACACTCTAGTCATAGGTGACTCTATAGTCAGGCACACTGATGTTCCACTCACCAGGCTAAACAAGGAGAAAGTTACTGTCAGCTGCCTGTTGGGTGCCAGGATTCGCCACATAATGCATGCCCTCAGGTCACTCCACAACAAGTACAAATATGACTCTGTTATTGTCCATGTAGGTGTGAATGACCTGAGACGTACCTCCCTGGACTACATGAAAAGAGACATGGAGGAGCTCTCCAATCTTGTAGCCCAGGCAGGTATGACCCTCACCCTGAGTAGCATCCTTCCATCACCCAGAATGATACCACAGTACAAGGACAAAAGGATTGACTTCAACAATTGGCTAAGCTTCTGGTGTCATTCCTTGGGAATCCAGTATCTGTCTGCCTGGGCTGACATGATCGACAGACCACGCTGCTTTGCCAGAGATGGCCTGCACCTGTCACCTTTAGGATTCCGGATACCGGCAAAGGCTCTTGCCATGCCTATATTGCCTTTTTTAGGCAAGGTTCAAATGACAAATTCACCACCATAACAGGTACAAGCAAGCAAAACTTGAGGGTAATGCTACTCAATGCTAGAAGTCTAAACCTCAAAATGCACTCACTCGAGGCACTCCTTAAAATGGAGAACATCGACATCTGTGCAGTGACAGAGACCTGGTCCAAAGCTCCAGACAGCACCCCTACATTACCAGGCTATAATTCATACCACACCTTTCGGCCACCAAACCCAGACCAAAACACTAAAGGTGGAGGCATGTCCATATTCATTAAGGATATCCACACCTCCAAGCTAGTTGCTCAGCATAATGCATCCAAGATTATCCAAGTTCAACTAACTATGGGCAAAACTGCAATCCAGATTGTAGCTTGCTACAGACCCCCCCCCCACCATGCCCCAAGATTCCCACTCCTCTTTTCTTGATACACAGGAAAATATTAAGGTACAACCCAATGCCCTAATAATGGGTGATTTCAACTACAACATCAAAAGGGAACTCCTGCACGGTTGGAAATGCACGGCTCAAATGGAACCAATTGAACAAAACAAGAAAGAGCCAGCATACAGTGACCTGAAAACCTTTATTGGTTAAAAAAACATAAGAAACAAAAATTACAGACCGGTTTCAGCCGGATCAAATCACAGCCTTTTTCAGTATCATTCTTTGCCATATTGGCCTTGGCCATATTAATATTTAAATTCATATTTGCCAATACAACTATTTCAAGTACTGATTTTTGGGGCACAGCCAGTATTCAAGCAACATCTTTCATAGGTCTTTGTCCTTGTTTGGGCTGTTATTGTCCCTTTAATATTCTTACCATTGCTGATGTAGTTTTATACTATTATTGCCAGCAGCTTTTATAAAACATGGACCTTTCAAGTCTGGTAACAACATTATCTGCAGATAGGGAGGACCTTAGAGCATTTGGCCTAGGCTCTGTTTCAATGGAAAATTCTAGCACTTTGGATCAATTGGATTCAGAACCTATTTGTGCACTAGCATTTGAACAGTTACATAAACATCTCAGAAGTCCCAGGTTTTGCAGACTGTAATTCATGCGGGTTAGTATATGTAGGCATGTGTACAGCATGCCCGGCTTTCTATGTGGGAATGACAACACGTAGTTTAAGCACCCGCATTAAAGAACATTTATACAGTATAAAATGTAAAGATGACAAAAATGCCTTATATAAACATTCTATCATTTGTCATTGTTTTAAAAAATTTGTATTTTCTGTGCTTGAAATATGTGAACCTGACAGTAGAGCTGGTGATTTCAAAAATTATTTAGAACAGAGGGAAACACTATGGCAAGTCAGGTTAAACTCGGATAAGTTTCCTGGTTTGAATGAAACAATAAATGTAAAATGTTTTTTAAAACATAGGAAACTAGGAATAAATAAGAAATATAATGTGTTCATTTATTTAGTAGTTAAGCATTGTTTTAATTAATAGTTTTAAATAAGGTTGTTAAACATCTCAGAATACTTAGATCCAATATTTGGCATTCCAAATTGTTCAAGGCTTATATGGCTAAAGGGATCACCCCCAGAGGCTTAAGAATACGTATTCAACCCCATGTTGGGGCTGCTGACCAGGAACTGACTGAACAGTGGTCTTCCATACAACAGCACGCAACTATGTCCTTTGTGGATGCTCTATCTAAGTTTCATGATAGAGTTATAGATTCGGAAATAGATACTGTTACCAAGCTGGTGGGTGATGTGAAGTGCTTTGAAGGTGAAACCTTTTTCGCCAAACAACTTAATAAAGTAGCTACAGATCTTAATATTTTAGAGGAACAATTGTGTACAAGGAAAATTAAAAAATTTCAGAGGGATCAGAGTGACTACCAGAGTGCTAATCCATTTGGTAACCACACTAAACAAGTTAGATTTACACCAAGTTCCACTAGGACTCCCAAGCGGAAAAGACCCCGTTCTATCCTTAAAAAACCAAGCCCAGCATCAGGTTCTTCAACTGAGGATATTTCATCTTGTATGGACAATGAACTACAGTCAGTTTCAGGATCACTGACCCCCAAAAGGACACCGGGCCAAATCCCTTTAGGCCCAGATATAAACGGGTGGGGGGGGGGGTAGGAAACACAGGAAGTATAAACAACATACAAGGTCTGTTGAAAACGGTCATGCAGAAATAAATGCTAATGTTATTAATAATGTCTTAAATCTGTCAGACTTTGTTTTAACACCTATTCAATTGTCAATTTTGAATAAAGGTCTTTCTTTTGTACTCGGTTTTATGATCTCTGAAGACATATTGGCTCAAGAGGTTGTATCGTTTTGCAGAAACCTCAATCTCAAATTGTTTTTTGGTGATACTGGTAACCACAATTAGGACAGATTTGTATATCACAAATCTTCATTTAATCCACCTATGCACCCATTGGTACATCAGTTCCAAAACAGTATTCTCAAAGATCTTCATTTTTTGAGATCTGATGTACGTTTAAAACCCAATAATATTTCTCTGGCTGAAAGGAAAGCTATTTCGGAACTACAGAACAACAAAAACATTGTTATTTCTGCTGACAAAGGTGGGGCTGTTATTCTTAATTGGTGTGATTATGACAATGAAGCTAAGAGACAACTATCGGATCAGAGATATTCTATTATAACCATTAATCCAACTTTCAGGTTTCAAAATCAAATTGAGGAATTCTTACTTTGGGCTAGGGATGAATCTATTATTACCAATGACATTGTACAGCAACTCTTGGTACATGATTCAGCTATTCAATATATTTACTTCTTACCAAAGGTTCATAAGGATCCCATCAATCCCCCTGGTAGACCCATTGTTTCAGGAAGAGGGTATATCACGGAACCTCTGTCATTATTTCTCACCAAACATCTCAAGCCCCTACTCGGTTCGATACGTTCTAGACTACATGACACCACCAATTTTTTACAGATTATTTCAGACAGTCAGTTGGAAGAAGATTGGTTGATGTATACTCTTGATGTTTGTGCCTTGTACACCAACATCCCTCATCAGGCTGGTTTGGAAGCTTTGGCCTATTGGTTAGACATAGTGAGTTTATATCAACCAACTTTCAATTCTTTTTTGGTTGAATTAGCCAAATTTGTCCTTACAAGTAACGTCTTCTTTTAACAAAACAAATGTTATTGGCAAACGAAGGGTACCGCGATGGGGGCCTCATTTGCCCCTATTTATGCGGACTTATTTATGGCTTATGTAGAACAACAGATTATATATGATTGCCATAACAATTCTCTTTTGGAATACATTGACATCTGGAGATGTTACTTGGACGATTGTTGGATGGTATGGAAAGGTGATATACTTGGTTTACATGAATTCATATCTTATCTTAACAGCAACATTTGGGGTCTACAGTTTACTGTTCATTATGATAAGAATGCCATCACTTTTTTAGATGTTTCCATTATCAGACTACCTGACCATACTTTAAGCACAGAAGTACATAGAAAGCATCCTGAGTACAACACCATTCTCCATGCTTCTAGTTTCCATCCGCCACATGTTGCACGTAACATTCCCAAATCACAATTTATTCGGATGAAACGCATTTGTTCTCAAGATTCTTCATTCCAATCACAGCGAAAGGATCTTACTGACAGGTTTAGATCGAGGGGCTATGACATGGGTTATGTTTCCAGTGCCAGTAATCTGGTCAATTCCTTAGATAGGCAGAATTTATTGAGGTATAAGGTACATACCAAAACAAATTCTGCACCATTCAGGTTTATTACTACTTATGCTAGGAATTCTGACCAGTTAATACAGAGTGTGAACAGGCATTGGAACATATTACAATGTGACCATGAATTAGAAAGTATTATACCTGACAAATGTTTATTTTCATTTTGTAAAGGGAAAAACCTTGGTTCTTGTTTCAACCATTACAAACATGGCTCTATGGATCGGCAACCACAAGTTTTGCAGACCACACTGACAGGTGAACCATTGATAGGTTGTTTTCCATGTGGCCACTGAAACCAACTGTGACAGGGTAAACAAATCCAAGCAATTTTCTAGCAGAAATTGCTCATTGGTCTATGATCTTAACTTTTTTGCAAACTGTAGTAGTGACTGGGTGGTATATTTGGCTACATGTCAGTGTGGTTCATTTTATGTTGGTCAAACATCTAGACCATTGAGAATCAGAATATCAGAACACATTAGTAATATCAAAAACAAAAGGGCTAATAATGCATTATACAAACATCATTTGGTTCACCAATCTGCCAAGTTTTCTTTTATGATTATTGATATTATCAAAGGTAACAGATCCAATAAGACAGGGTGGCACTCTATTTTAAATACTAAAGAGAAAAAATGGATTGTGAAACTGGGTGGATTATTCCCACCTGGTTTGAATGATCATTTTTGACACAACCAATGAGATTGTAGATGGGTTTATTTAAGGCTCAACAATTATTTTTTCTGTTTTTACACTGATGAAGGCTGTGATTTGATCTGGCCGAAACTGGTCTGTAATTTTTGTTGTTTCTTATGTTTTTTTCACCAATAAAGGTTTTCAGGTCACTGTATGCTGGCTCTTTCTTGTTTTGTTCAATTGATTTCAACTACCCCACCATTAACTGGGAAAACTACTAGTGTACCAACTCTTTTGCTCAACTTTTTCTAGAATTCATCAATTCCAATGCCTTGGATCAACATATCCACACCCCCACCAGGGGCAGCAATATCCTAGACCTGGTCATCACCAACATGGGCGACTGGTGTTCCACACCAGAGGTCAGCTCCTCGTTGGTCAGATCCGACCACAAGCTAATCAACCTAGACATCCACATCCCACTCCCTCCCCCATTAAGAAAGCAACTGTAAAAACTTCTCCAAAGCCAACTTCATGCTTCTTAAGACAGAAGTGGCAAACTTCACGACACCCATGCAGATGGACAATGGAGGTACGACTGCTGAGTTCTACACAAATGCACTTTATAAAGACTTACATCAGTGCATGGATCATGCTATCCCTAATAGAACCAAGATGTTATTCTCAAAAAAAAGGAAGTCAATCTGATGGTCTTCTGCCATAAACAAACTCTACAACAGAAGAAAGAAACTGTTGGAAAAATGAGTAAAATCCCATGATTGCAGGAACTCCCTGGTCAGCCTCAGTAAGAAGCTGAGATCCCTCATAAAATCCTCCAAAGCTAGTTATGAAAACAAAATCGCCACTGATTCTAAAGACAGCCGCAAAGCATTCTATAGCTATGTCGGGAATCTAAATGGCAACACTCATATCTGCTCTGAGTTACAGCACAATGACACTAGATATACAGAAACAACTGATATTGCCAACATCCTGGCAGATAGGTTCAGTGCTAACTTTACCCCCCTCTAATCCCCTAAAGGACCCACTTTTATACCGAAAGAATACAACGTTCCTGTAATCACGGCTGCAGAGGTAAAACCCTCACTCTCCAAAGCCAAGAACACAGCATCTATGGGACCTGATAACATCCCAGGCTGCCTTCTACATGAACTACAGAATGAACTGGCACCTCACCTAAGTACCATTTTCAATCTCACCTCAGGCTTTGTGCCCATTGAATGGCACACCGTAGTGGTTATCCCACTCCACAAAGGGTGGGCCACAACAGACCCTGGAAATTACCGCCCCATTAGCCTGATGAGCCTGGTCTGCAAGGCCATGGAATGTATCATCATGGAACTCATAAATAAAGACATTGGAGATCTCCAAACTCTGGACCTCACACAGTTCGGGTTTGTAAAAGGCAGATCATGTCTCCAAAACCTGATAGACTTCTTTGAAGCAGTCACCAAAGCCATAAATGAAGGTAAGGTGGTTCACACAGCCTGTCTAGATCTCACCAAGGTGTTCGACACCATTCCCCACTCTGGAATTATAGATAAACTCACTAAACTAGGTATAAATACCTGTCACAAGATGGGTTGCCAACTGGCTTACTGATAGAACCCACACTGTGAAAGTAGCAGACTCCAAGTCAGATACCAAACAGGAAAGGACCCAGGACTGAACCCTGTGGTACTCCACTTGTCACTGGTCTGAAGTCTATTTCTCTGAAGTACAGGCTAACACAGAAGGTCTTTGGATAGCTAAATTCACAGATGACTGCAAGCTAGGAGCCATACATCAAAACTCCTAATGATGTGAACATCCTATAAAAGGGCCTCACTGAGACAGATGCCTGGTGTCAAAGCCATGGTCTCAAGCTCAATGTCAAAAAGTGCATTTTCATCCCCTTTGGTAAAAACTCTGTACCCATGAACTACCACATTGGCGGAAGTCTACTTACCACTGAAAGTGTGATAAGAGACCTTGGGACACAGGTGGGCAGTAGACTCTCCTTTTATAATCACATTGCCACAGTGGTCAGGAAATCCTTCTATGTGGCACACCTCATCACAAAAGGTTTCTCATCCAGAAAAAAAAAAGAGGTCATTGCTCCCCTCTACTCATCACTCATTAGACCCATTATAGTGTACAACACCTCTTTTGGTATGTACCTCACAAGACAGCTACAACTGGAAAGGCCACAGAAATACCTCATAAAGATGATTACTGGCCTCAAACAGATGACCTACGCAGACCAACTCAAAAAACTCCAGCTTTACTCCATTGCATATCACCTACTCAGATGTGATCTCTGACTAACATACAAAGCTATGTCAAACCAAGAGCTGTTGGACATGATCCACTTAAAGAAATCCAAATCCCTCCAAGCTACATGCTCTAGGTACCTAAACCTTGTCACCACAATAAACAGAGCATGCCGGAGGGATAGATTCCTGTCCCAGAGACCTCCCATACCCTGGAATAAACTACCTATCTATATCAAACAAAGCTCCTCATTAGCACTCTTCAAGAAAAATAATAATGATTGGATGGGAAATAGGAAATTCACCCCGGGGATCACTTCTGTGGCTCTGCTCGACAATAGCATAGGAAAATAATTTTCTTGGGTGGCAAAAGCCAGGGTACCTTTTTGGTTGGGATTGTATAGGTCCTAAGGCCAATAGCCTAGTACCTACCTAGGAACCTATGAACCTAATGGAGTGGAAGCAATTCCAGGCATTTTCTGGACAACTATAGGTTTCATCTCTAATAATTTTGTGAATGTGAAAAAGTTTACCTTTGTCTGAAACTTTCTGCTGTAAATTTAATGCCATATAAACTATCAGAATTGGGATGGATATTTTTTAGCTGTAGGTGATATTAAATCAAGTTTATCAGAGAGATGTTGTCTAAAGGCCTGAATCTCCAACCAAGTTTCATCCAATTCAAATTCTTGAATTAAAAAATCAAATGTTTTAACTTTATTATCTAGCAACATCTGATGCCAATATATTAGTTTTTTCTGTTTAAATAATAATGCTTTATCTGGGTTAGAAGATAAAAAAATACCTTGTGTGTATGCTACAAGATATAGAATGAAGATGCATTCTTTATACTTAGGATGTTTATATATAAAGTTTCAAAAAGTAATAATGATATTTCATAAGTAGTTAGATAAGTATCTCAGTGTGACAGGGATGGAACAGAAATCCTTGAGAATCCACAACATGGGATTATTTATAATATCAGTTTTGTATGCTTGTGGTGTAGTGATTAATTCTGTGCTAATTGTTTGTGTCTTTCGGCTTTTCCCAGTAAGGGGTCACCACAGCGGAACTCCGGTCTGCTAATGATTGGTAGTTGATTTTTACTTGCCGAGTTACCAGCCCCGATGCACAACCTTCAACGAAGGTACGGCCATTCACTCATGTCTCCACTCAGAAGACGTTCTAGCTGAGACTCGAACCGGACAGCGTCTTACTTAAATTCCCAATATTTCCTCCATTTTGTAGAGTATGAATGGTCTAATAGTTGTGATATAGCTTTGTATAGAGGAGATGGTGTATGAGTCAATGTCAGGAAAGGCTATGCCTCCTATAGACCAACTATTTGTGTGTGTTCTTAAAGCCACTCTGGGTTTATCTGGAGCCCAGAAGAATTTCAACATTATATAGTTTAATTTTTTTTAATGATTGTCTTACAAGGTGGAAGTAATATTGATTGAATTAAAGTATCTTCTGAAATAATATAATTTTAACTATTGTAAGTCTTTCCTCCATAGAAAAAAAAAATATTATTCCAGGTTGTTATAAGTGTTTGTACATTTGAGACTTTTATTGTAGTTAAGGTGAATTATAGACTTAATGTCTTTTGCTAAAATAATGCCTAGATAAGTGATTTGATCTGATTTAGGTTTGTACTTATGGTAGAATATTTTTGTCTGAGTATATAGGTAGAATTTTTGTTTTTGATTCATTAAAAAACAAACCAGAGATTTTTTTGGAAGTCTACCATAGAGTTAAATAATGACACTAGAAAAAAGTTGTTTCCATTAGATGTAATAATATCATCAGCAAAAAGCTGCATTTTTGACGCTGTATCATTTATTTTAAATCCTCCTCTTTGTTGTTTTTAATTAGTTTGGCCCAGGGTTCCATTATTAAGGTAAATAATAAAGGAGATAGTGGACAGCCGTGTTTGGTACCTTTTAATATGGGTACGTGTTGTGAGATGTATGTGCCTATTTTTATGTATGCTAATGCTCTTTTATATAGATGTTCAAACAAATTTACAAATGTAGCAGAGAAACGTATGTATTTCAGTAAGATGAACAGATAATCCCAGTTAACAGAATCTAAAGCCTAGTTTAAATCAAGGTTATTAATGTCAGGTCTTTCTTTTTCTTATTAGCATAATCAATTAAAGTTAAGGTTCTTCTTATGTTGTCAAAGATATTTCTGTTTGTAATAAAGCCTGCATGATCTTTTTCAGTTATATTTGGGAGAATTGTCTGTCTACAAATATATTCATAAACATCTTGTAATCAACTTTTAGTAGAGAGATGGGCCTATATGATGAGAACCTTATTGGTTAAAAGTGTATTTCCAAGATGGAGGAATGGTAGATTAAATTTGAGCTGTCAAAAATACATTATATATTAATAAGAGAACATTTTTAGGCATTATTATTTTATAGAACCCAGATATAATACTGTTGTTTCCTGGTGCTTTGTTTAATTTGAGTTTGTTTATCTGAGCGACACTGTCTGTAAATGAGATGTTTCTGTTAATTCAACCTGTTGCTTATTAAGGTTTTTATTCATATATTTAGTTATGAATTATTTTATTTTATCTTTTGATTCCATATTAACTTTATTGTGATTAATTTTATGAATATAGTCCCTAAATACATGCAGATTTTCTGGTAGGTTAGAAACATTCTTCTTTTCTTAAAGGAAAAAATCTCTTTGATACGGTTTTGTTTGCTATGTCTTTTCATTTTATTTTTAAGTTTATTTAAATATTTTGGATTTATTGAATAGGATAAGAATTTATATTTCTCTAGGTATATTTTGGTTTTGTGGTTTAGGATTTCTTTATATTCATCAGCTAGTTTATTTCTTTTACAACTTTTGGTGAAGTTATCCTTGTTGAGTTTGTGTGTGTCTAATTTATTCTGTATGACTAATAGGTCTTTGTCCCATGTTTTCCTTTTATTATTATGCCAGCTAATACTTTTTACATATAAGTTTGATTTCAAGGCATCCCAAACATAAATAACCAAGACTTCTGGTGTAGTGTTTGTTTCTATAAAATTGTGTGCCTCCTTGTTTATGAATTCTTTGAAATCTTTTAAATGAGTTAGGTATGCTGGAAATCTTTTAAGTTAAGTGTTATGCATTACATTTACAATAAGTTCAAAAGTTATTGAGTTATGGTCTGATATTGCGCAAGAGATGATCATAGATTTGGATAAATCATTTGCAAGTTGATTGGAGATCAGGACTCTATCTTAGAATAAGACATATGTCTATTAAAAAAAGGTATATGGTAAGGACTTAACATCAGTTTGATTGTTAATGTCATTCAAATAATATGAATTTATAAAGTTCTTTAAATGTTTTGCATTTGCAGAAATTTTCCTATTCCCTAGAATGCTAGTGTACAACTTAAGTGACCAGCTAAAATGATGTCTCCTTTGGAAAGGAGTACTATTTGATTAAGATGTTGTTTCACTGTACTAATAACTATACCTGGTATCCAATATACATTGATGAAAGCAAAGATGTTCCTATTAATCTGTACTATAGCTAGGCAAAACTTTCCCTTGTCATCCTTGTATGTCTTAATTATCTTGGCAATAGGTAGAGATTTGCTCTTATAGTATGTAATGCCCTAGTTAGGGAAGAGGAGAGGTCAACTAACTTGATCAGGCTTGATCCCCTGCACCAACTACCAAACTGCTGATAGTTGAGTTCACGTTTCAGTTAATTTTCATAGAATTGTGAATTTCAAGGTAGGAGAAAGTTTACTATTGCTCACACCAAGTCTGTTTTTGTTTTCAATGTGCAACTAACTGTTTTGTTTAGCAAATGGCAGTCACTGTTTGTGCTGTAGAATTTGAAAGCAGAGTTAGTAGCATAATTGCCTTTGGTACAGAAGGCTGTGGATTCTACTCCCACATCATGTAGACTAGATGGCGTGTTAATATTGCAGTGCCCTTTCAATTGCTGATTAGGTGCATTTTAAGGGGAGAATAGGGGTTCTGCACTCAAGTAAATAATATGCCTAGTAACTGTGAACTTGTTAATTTGGCAATCATTCCCTATTACAATATTACCACCTTACCAATATTTTTTTGTAATATAACATAGGCAATGAATTCTTCAAGGGGATTTGTAGATGAAACACTGAAATGTAAAGTTGTTTGCTAGTAGCAACCTCTCCATTAATTACAGATGTCTAAAGTGGAATTATTCAGATGATTTTGATTTCTGCAGAGACTATGCTTACTGACTGACATTGGCAGATTGTAATGACAGAAGTTTATGTGGCCTTTTATAGTTGAAATTTTTTGAAATGCGTAGTTTTTTCATTATTGGCTCATGCATTTTGTTTAATTGCTTACTGGAAGAATGTTCAAAATTACACATTTAAAAATTATTTTAACAAGTGGTGCTGTATTATACAATAAATATAATTTAATGCAATCAGGAAGGTGAATCAAAGAATACATGCATGCATAGCCCTAAAATGTGTGCAAGGACCCTATGGTTTGAAAATAGCGCAAAGGTAAACAATCATCCACTGAACAGATGCTTTTTCTTTGAATGAGTTTTTTAATGCCATTTCAATTAATGTGAGCTTCAAAGGAAGAGACATTTATGCTCATACTAAGTCTGTTTTCACTGTAAGGCTGTATTGTTTATGTGGCAAACAGGCTATCAGTGTTTCTGCTATTTTATTGCAATATCTGTAATCATTTTAAATGTAAATAAGAAAACAGCATGCACATTGACAAATTTCAACAGTGTTAATGGTAACTGAGGAGAAATAGCCAAGCAACGGGATACTGGAATGGCTGGGGAGGAGGCTGCTGTGGGGGAGGGGGATGTCGTAGGATGGGCTGCTCTTGCGGGGCCTAACTCTATTACCCTCCCTAGTATCCCATTTGTCCATAATCCAGCTCTGCAGCATAATACAATTAGAGTTTGTGTGTTAGGTTTACTGTACAGTGTTAATCTAAGCACATAAGTATAATAAAATGTTGCTGCTCCCTCCCTATCCCTCCTCGTCCTACGGACATAGATGGTATTGTGTGCTGTCACCTCAGGACATGGCATTTGTGCCTGCACTGCTTGCTAGAATGGGTAATGCCAGTGGCATCATTCATCACCCTGGTGAGCTGGTGTCAACCATCTACTTTATAAATGAGGCCCTAAATCCTTATCAGTCATTCTTGATGGTCAGTGTACAGAAGATGAAGAAATATTTTACACACACTGCTGCACTAGAGAAGATGCTATGTGCCCTTGCCTACTAAGATGTCCATTTTCTATGTCTAAGCCTGGAGAAATGGAATAGCCAGGTATGTACTCTCATGGATCTACTTGATATGATCGACATTTCACAATGTTGAAATTCATATTACTGAGACCATATGATCAACATTTGAAATATCAACCATATCGCACTACAGTGTGGAAGTGGAAATCTTACCATTCCACACTGTAGGGAGATGCCGGTTCCCCATAGTCGACATTTCAAATATCGATCATATGGTCTCGGCCATATGAATGTCGACATTGTGAAATGTCAGCCATTTGAAGGGGAACCACTCCCATACATAGGAGATACCACATTATGTGCAATGATAGGCAGAAGAGCAGTGGAATGCCTATCAATGATTGCAAAATGCACATGGTCTATAGTCGGTTGCAAATTATCAGTAGTGTGGCCATTATTTACATATGTGCACAGCCTACATGACCTCACAGCCCATGAAAAAGCAGAAACAGGCCCCATGTGTGAACTATAACTGATAACACATCCATTAGCATAATAACTGCACTGTGTTCAATTATAGATTAAACTTTTTGCCATTTTGCAAAACATCATGTTGCACAAGACAAATGTTATGCTGAGCATTGCAGAAAATCATAATATTGTGATATCAACTGTCAATGGACCTCAGGAATGCAATGATCACAAAAGGGTACATGGAAGCAGCAGATATTGCCATATAACAATGGAATGTGTGAGTGGCACAAAAGGTACATTAGGGAACTGATCACTAGGAAGGACTCGGTGTGGCAGCCCACAAGGGTGCTCAGGCTTTTGCTAATATATTAGGACAAAAGGGTAAAGATTATGTATTGTGAATTCAAAGTATTGTTAGTCTAAGTTTACATGTTAGATTTTAGATGACATCAGTATTTTTTGACAGATTAAGAATAAGATACAGGGATTTATTGAATATATTAATTCAACTGTATATCTTTCCTTAGATTTACAATTGAAATAGCCCAAAAAAGGCTATGTTACTTAAATGTTGAAATTAGGAAGGTTGATGAAATTAAGAACTCTTAAATATACTGCAGAAGCCAGCCAATTAGATTCTTTATCAGATTTTAACAGTTTTCATCCCCCAGACCAGAAAAAAGCCAGACCTAAAAGGGATACTGTGCATTTGATCCAGCTGGTGTCCAGTTTTGACACATTAGTGAAGGAGTTAAATTAAAAGAAATGCTCATAAAGAGAGTCCATCCAGAGGTATTTGGAGAAAATAAACTTTTATGAGGAAGTAGGTATAAAAAAAAAAAAAAAGAGGCGAGCACTAATATGCAGATTCTTGGGGGATATCGTTCCCTAAATTATAGTTGTTCTTGTGCAAATAATGGATATAGCAAGGCAATGATTATGACATACAATGTAGACAACCAGGAAATATTAGATACTATTGAAAGGAACTGGATTATTAGTGTTACTGGGGAAATATTTCATAAATTAGGAACCACACCTAAATTTGTGTTGAAGATGAATAGAACAAGAATTAAATGGAAAGGGTTGCAATAATGCAATGAATTTTAGGAAGAACGGGGCATGTAAAATGAGGTTGGTGCCACCAAGTTGCTTACATTTTTAATGGACAACAGGCAAATAAATGTCAATATAAACAAGCGGATAGTAAACATAACAGGGGCGGCTTGTGCTATAAGACTGCAGGACTGCAGCTCTCCCACCTAGAAAACAAAAAAGTAAAATTAAAGAAACATAAAAACAAAGTAAAGAAAACATGTTACAATTGCCGCAATTCCTGTAAGTACTCAGCGCATGCGAGCACACACGGTAACACTCACAGACTGCTTTCTCAGCAGTCTACATAGGGGAAAGGCATCTGAGCCCCGCAGATGCACAGCAGTCTGTGCGGTGGTGATATCACAGAATGGAGGCACTCCGCACTGCAGCAGCAGCAGGCTGGACCAATCAAGGTGCATTTAACTAGCACAGCAGCTAACGAGGTACACTGGACCAATCGCGTTTAACTAGTGCTGTAGCTAACGTACACAGGACTTTATCAGCAGGGGCTCAATGGATATCGTAGTGGACTGGATTTCTTGGCTCAATGGATGTATTATGCTTAGGCTCGTTGGCAGGAAAGAGATGAAGCTGAGCCTCTAGTGTGTGTGTGTGTGTGTGTGTGTGTGTGTGTGTGTGTGTGTGTGTGTGTAATGCCCCAGTTGCTATATACTGGCGGCTAGAGAGAACTCATGGTGGTGTGGTAGGGAATACCTCAGGCTTGAACCCTGTACCTTGTATGCAGGTGGCAGGGGCCTGAATTCCCTACCCACCACCATTTGTAAAAAAATTGCAGATTTTTGACTCCTATTTGTTCTGTTCTGTTCCTCATAAAATTTGTGGTTTCTATATATTTGTTAGTCAGTCAGTGGTGCAGGGGTAGCATTGTTGCCTGATAGTTACAGCTTCTCTGGTTTGACTTTTGGCTGGGGTGCTTTCTGTGTGGAGTCTGCATGTCCTCCCATCATAGTATAGATTTTTGCCTCATATTTGTTCTGTTCCTCTTAAAATCTGTGGTTTCTATATTTTTGTTTCCTTACATAGTCAGTGGTAGCATTGTTGGCTATCAGCTACAGCTTCTTTGGTTTGATTCTTGGCTGAGATGCCTTCTGTGTGGAGTTGTCATGTCCTCTCATCTTACAAAGACATGTGTCTGGGGTGTTTCTCCCTGGGACTGTGCTGAAAATTGGCTTTTGTTACAAGTCGGACTTTCCTGGTTAACAAATGTTAAATAAAAATGACAGGCATTTGAATTTCAGACTTCATATTCTTCAGAAAGTGAAAGTACATGGTAACACAAAACATTTTATTCTAGCAATTCTCTAAGTTTATAAGATGGATATTTGAAATGTGTCCCTAATTTTTGGACTGTATTCCCCCATTATTGACTTTGTCCAAGTTTTTTGTGCTAAGGTTGAGAACAGAATTCACTAAATGGTAGCCATTTAAGTTTCAGCCTTCCTCTTTTTCACAAAACAACTGATTTGGCATAGTGGTATGTTGCTCTGACTGTGTTGCACAGGTTCCTGGGTTCCAGACTTGGCAGTGATATGTCTGCTGGTAACAAGGCATTTTATTCTATCAACTTTCCAACATTATACAAGCAATGTTTAAAATGTGTCCCTGATTTTTGGCCTTTTGTCTCCCACCCCACCCCCACCCCCAATAAATGTTGGCTTTTTCCAGATTTCTTGTGCTGCAAAGTTCAGAGATACAGCTGAGTGTCGAGTAGATTTTACAAAGAGCTGAGAGCTGCAGGGAAACAAAAGATTAGTGCTGCTTATGCTGAGTCTGTTTGTATTGTTAATAGCACAACAGGTAGTGTACTAGCTTTTGATGTAGAAGGCTGTGGGTTCTACTCCCACAGTAGGTATATACACTGCTGGTACTGTACTGTGCTGTAAAGGGGGGTGGATGCTGCAGTTCTTTTTGGTGAAGATACCTAGTAACTATGAACCTGTTATCAGTTTGCCATCCATTCCCTATTTCAATATTACTAGCTTATCATTTTTTAAATGCAACATAAGCAATTTATTCATCAAGGGCAACAGGCACTTTATTTGTAGATGAAACAATAAAATATATAAAGTTGCAACCTCTTCATTAGTTATGGATTTCTTTAATGTGGAATTATGTAGATGACTTTTACTACTTCAGAGATTGTGCATATTTACTGATATTGGTGGACTGTAGAAGTCTGAGTAGACTTTTATGATGGAAATGTTCTGAACTGGCCAGTTTTGTAATTATTGGTGCATGCATTTTGTTTCATTGTTTACTGGAAAAATGTTCAAAACACTAAATTTAAAATGCCCTCTAACAACTTTACTGTATTGTACAAGGAATATACTTTAATACAATCAGAAAGGTGTATCAAAGAGCACTGTATGTTTCATATGCAAGGGGTCGATGATTTGAGAACTGCCCAAAGTTAATCTATCTGACACTGGCAAAATGTATTTTCTTCGAATGTGGGTTTCAATGCTGTTTCAACGAATGTGAGTTTCAAGGGCAGAGAACTTTTAATGCTAAGTCTATTTTCATTGTGAGACTGTGTTGCTTTGTTTAGCAGATATTTATTAGTGTTTGTGCTGTAGAATGCAAAATAAAACTTTCAAATGAAATCCAAATCATTGCAGAAGTAAAGCAGTATGCACATTAGTGTTTATGGCAAATGGGGCAAAATAACAAAGAAATGGGGCACTGGAATGGCTGCAGGGGTGAGTCTCCATTCGACCATGATTTTGTGAGGGGGGGAAGTTCAGCAAACTCAGGACATCCCCGGCTAAACTATACCTCTCAACTGTCCAGATTTTTTGTAGAATGAATAGATTTTTGCTTATTTTTGGTTTATTCCTCATAAAATTTGTGGTTTTCTGGAAAATCATTTAGGATTTAAGTCACTAAATAATGACAGACAATAAGTTTCAGATGTTGTAACCTTTGGAAAAATGCATGCTAAAGCAAGACCTGTTATTCTATCAACTGTCTTAAGTTTATACAAGATCAATTTTTAGTACTGTTTGTATGTTCCCCCAATATATTTGGCCTTGTCCAGATTTCCTGCATTAAGAGGTTGAGAGGTATGTGCAAATAAATCACTTTATAGAATTAGGAATATCCAAACCTCTCAATATAGGCTAAAAATGTTGCTCTCCCCCTAATAATCCCTCCACAAAGTAGCAATTTTGGAAGAAAATGTGGAGGGTTTACAATTATAAATAACTGTAATGATCAGAGTTGTAGATTACATTTATTTCAGAAATGCATGAAGATTCTCTAATTTTGTCTGCTGCTCAAGTTAACAGTACTAGTATGAAAATGGTGTCCCTTCTTTGACAGGTTCCCAGCTGTATTGTGTGGCAATTTTATATTTTTGCATCATATGTTGGTCCATTTTTCATAAAATTGTTGTTTTCTGTCAAATTAGTGACAAATTATTAAAGACTGAAGTTAGAAAATAATGGCAGACATTTGAGTTTCAGATTTCATACCCTTCAGAAAATTCATACTAATGCAATACCTACTACTATTCTATTATCTTTCTAAGTTTATAAGAGCAATATTTAAAAAATGTCCTTATTTTTGGGCCTGTGTCCCACTTCTGTGTATGGCTTTGTCCAGATTTCTTGTTCTGAGGTTGAGAGGTATGAGTATCAGAGTCATCACCATCAGCCAGAGACATTTCAAATTGTGACATACTTGTTGCACCCCACTCCCCCATGTAGTGACTCTTGATGAGTCCAAGCAAGGCAAGGAGCAGTTATGCAGTATAAGTGTGCAGAGTATTCCCCCATCAAAGGGGGACCCAAGTACGGCAGTAGCTTTTCCACTGTCCGTGATTTTGCAGAATGTTCTGGTTTTCTGTCATATTTTTATACTGTTGATTTATGATTCTTATTATTCAGACAATGCATGCTGTCGCAGTGCCCTGTTGCTCTTTAAGTAGCAATGCTTTAATGACCATCAAGTAAGCTTGTCGGAGATTGCAAGATGCAAGTAAGTTTTAATAAGCATACTGTTAAAGAATTACCAATATTGAAATCCTTTTTTGTTACCATGCAAAGAATATTTACATAACTAGATAACGTATAAGCCTTTGATAATGAAATGCATATGACAGTATTTGTAATAAAGGACAGAATTACAGTATTTTCAGAAGCTCATTACATTTTATTGGAGACTTGCAATCATCTTTGCAGGCTTTACCCATAAACTAAACAGAATGCTAATCTATTATATGCGGTCCATAACTTGTGCAGTGATCCTTTAAGCAATTTATCTTGAGTTTGTTTCTTGTTTGCTGTTCATTTTTTACTTTGATCATGTCTTCCCCATGAAACAAGTAGATAGCTGTTGTCAGGCAGCAGGTCTTTTTTGGATAAGAAACATTTTTACATGTGGGTGTATCACAGATTGCTACTTTTAGCATTTTACTTGGTAATTTTATAAAGCTGAATATAAATTATAATTGGAACTGCACTGCAAGGAGAAGTGGTTTGACTTCAGTGCTTGCTTGTTTTTTATACTTGATTTTGACTGATATTCCAGTAATGCATTTAAAAAGTAATTTATTTTTTCATGCCTCACAACGTTTGTTTCCATCTGGGTATTAAATAAGCTGTCATGTAGCCAATGCATTGAAATATTTTTTTCTTCTACACTTCATGTTGTCTTGATTGGACTCTCATAATGATGGTTTGGCACCTAGGGTAGCATATTTAAAGTTCCAGTTGTTGTGGTTTTGTGCATAGCTCCACTCCTTTCTAGTTGGCCCCACCCCTTCCCATTGGCCCCACCCCTTCCCATTGGCCCCACCCCTTCAGCTGTCTTCTGCAGCCCCCCCTTTAATTTGCAGTCACCAGACACCACTGAAAAGTAAATATGACTACAATTCTGGATTGAGAGTGTATTTTAAAACAGCTTTATGCTGGGCATGTCCATATTTCCATTTTGACAAGATAAAATGTTGAGGAAAAGAATTTATGCACATGTCTATAATATTAGGAAAACCATGCACATAATTGCCCTTTTTAAACATATTAATGTCTTGGACATAACTGTTTCTTTGTTCTTAAGAGGGGTAGGGCACAAAATGCACAAGGAACTCCTTGGAGTTTCATTTTTGAAGCTTGGGAGCTCCATTGGCAGTTAAACTAGTGTAGGAAGCAATCCAGGGCTAAATGAATGTGTTCCTTTGAGTATATTAAAACTACAATCATACAATATTTGAAGAGGAAGATGGACATTTGATTTATCACTTTTTTCATGTATAATAGTAAATATGTAATTGTGTTGCATTTATTTATTTTTTTTAGAAATTAGAAATTTCTACATGTATTTTATACATGAAGTTTTATTGGATGATATGGGTCAGTTGACTCCTTTTTAAAGTTGAATAAAAAGTACTCTCATGAAATTAACTGTGCTGTTCACAAAACAGAAAAAAATGTAAACAGAGTGATAGCACTGATAAACTACCAAGGCTCAAAATAAAAATGCAAGCTCCTACATTAACAGGACTAAGACAACAGTAAGCACGTTCACACTACTCAGAGTGCTTCTTCAGACCATAAAAACAAACCCAGTATAAACCCTTTAAATAGAGTAAAATAAAAATCTTATAACCAATCACCATCAATGGCTAGTTAAATCTGTATATTGAGACAAAACTCATTTAAACAAATCCCTAGATTTCAGGACAGGTCTTAAAGAAACACTGCCATTTAACCCTGGTGTCTTGTCAGCCTGCAACATAATTATCCAGTGCAATTCTCGATTCTCTGTAAAAGTATTATAATCTCCGAATCTATCAACCCTGTATATTTTCTCAACTACCATAAAATAAAAAAAAAACATGTGAAGCATCATGATCTAAAATGTGTTTTACTAATGCATTCTTAATATCTCTTATTCTAATACAATAAACATGTTCTCCAATCCATTCCTTCAAAGAGCGGTTCATCTTTTCAACACAGAATGCTTGACTACCTGATGTGTCATTGTCCGGTTAATAAAGGAGCTTGCATTTTTACTTTGGACCCTTGGTTGCATTTCTGTCCTATCACTCTATCTACAATCCTTTTTAAAGTTAATTACTTATTCTATTACATGTGTTCTGATGAAGTCCTATTAGTGGTAAAGTGGTTTGATGTGGTCGTCCCAAGATCAATGTAAGGATGACAGGGAGATTATGGAGTCAGTTGCTGGCTGACACTGACAGTTATGCATACATACATGGACTGAAGGAGTGGCAACAAATGGAAATACTCATCACATAGGAAGACAGAAGTTCTGCTACAGCTAATAGGCACAGACATCATGAATACGCTTGAGAATGGTAACGCTCACAGGATTATTTTATTATGTGGTATTCTTCTGCTCTTTTTGAGCTGAATTTTATTGAGTTGCTCAATTTTTTACTGCTTGCAACTGCTTTATTCTCTATACTTGATTTGTGCTGCACTGATACCTAGATATCATAGACTAGATACAGACCTGCTGAATCTAGCCTGTTATTGATACACTTGAACACTTGAGCACTAAAGCAGCCATCTTACATTAAGCAGCTCGATCAAATGCCAGAGATCTGAAGTCAGTCTGAATGAAATCCAAGGCATCCTGTGAATTCTACTGAAAAAAGTATTTTTATAACCTGCTTTGCACTTTCAAACTGCTTGCTATTGTTTTGCTGCCTACTTTAAACAGTTTTTATTATTTGTAACTGTGTTTTCTCCACTGCCTATTTACAGTACTTGGAACAACTTCTAGCATAAGCTAGAGTCAGACTTGTTGAATCTAGACTGTTTGGTATTTTCTGAGCACTAAATCCAACCATCTTACATTAAGAGGCCCTCCTGTATCCATGTGGTAGGAGAGTGTAGTCAAGGACCCATCTGAGTAAGGGATTGTTGGAACAAAGGCTCAGTCTTAGGCTTTCTTATTGGTTTGAATGTTTAGAAACTGCTTTACTTAACGGATATTTAAACACAGCATTTACACATACCCCAGGATTCATGAAGTTTGCGCCAGGTGCAGGAGTAGCGTCAGTGTTCCAACACCAAATATGGCTACTGAGCGATGCAGTTATGAGCTGTTTTCACGTGCACTACCAGCGTACACTACGCCGGCACAGCTCTCAGCTCCTGTATGCTAATCACCCCATTTGCAGCAGTGTAGCATGCAAATGAGGGTATTTATCAATCTAGGAAGTGGTGCAGGTAAAGTGTAAGCATGCAGAAATGTAAACCGTAAAAAACATGGTTTACATTACTGCAAACATAAAATCTAAGCCATGTCAGCTGGCCAAACACATGTATTATATTGTTAATATATGCCAAAAATATATAGCCATTGGCATAAAAAACGTACAAAATGCAAAAATAACATTTTTTATTTTTTCTTGTGCTATTTCGAAGTTTAAAGCATAGGGCAGCGGTGCGCAAACGGGATCGTAAAAAAATAGAAAAAAGAAAATAAAATTGCACTGTAACACATATGATTTCCCCATAATTGTCAATGGCAGGCATGTTACACCACACCATGGTGCAAGGGTTGCTAAGGGGCTGTGTTAGTGTTGTGCGCAGTGTCTAGGAATTAGTAGGCAATCTAATGCAAATGAGAGGAGTTATACTGAATCACAGATTCCCCCCGGTGTAAGGATGCACCTCACAGTGTAGTGTTATAACACAGAGGTGTGCCATGAGATAAAGATGACATCAAAAGAGTGGTGTGTCACCTTTGCTGTAAGCACATTGGTGCAATGCCAATCCGGTTTGCCTGTAGCTAAGCAAAGCTAAAGAGAAGGGGTGTGTTTAACTGGCTTTAGCTTTGCCTAGCTGAGAGCACGCAAGGTAACCGAGTATGCATGTGAACGAAGATTAAAACATGCTTAAACCTGGTAAATGGGTATGAGCGGCGCCCAATGGAGCTGAAACAGGAAGGATATAGGAAAAAATAAGGGAATGATGCAGCAGAGAAATTGGAGTACAAATGAGTAATTAACACCTAGGAACCTACAGTGGGCAATTGACAACAGCTAACAAGGCTGTTAGTAGATACCCGCAGAACAGGAAAGGGGAGGGGCTGTACTGCAAAGAAAACAGTAAAGTGTCACAGCAAAACAAAAGAGAATTGCATTATATCAGCTACATAACACATTTTGCAACACAGAACTGGGTAGGGAAAGTACAAGACAATAAATGCCCTTTGTTTTTTTTTTAAAAAAAATTTCCCACAAAAAAACCAAAAAGCAAAAAAACCGGCCGGCGGGGCCCCCTAAAAAAGGGCCTTCCTTGTTTTTTTGGAATTTCACCCCCATTTTGCGGGGCAGTTTTTGGGGGAAAATTGGGCAAAATAAAAGGGGTTATCAACCCTTGGGAAGGGGGGGGGGGGGGGGGGGGGGGGGGGGGGGGGGGGGGGGGGGGGTTGGGGGGGGGGGGGGGGGGGGGGGGGGGGGGGGGGGGGGGGGGGGGGGGGGGGGGGAGGGGTTTGGGGGGGGGGGGGGGGGGGGGGGGGGGGGGTTTTTGTTTTTTTTTTTTTTTTTCTTCTTTTTTTTTTTTTTTTTCTTTTTTTTTTTTTTTTTTTTTTTTGTTTTTTTTTTTTTTTTTTTTTTTTTTTTTTTTTTTTTTTTTTTTTTTTTGGCCAAGGGGTAAAAGGGGGAAAAATTAAACCTAAAACCATTTTTTACTTACCCAAAATTTAAAATCAAACCTTAGTCCCCAAACCTTATTATTTGTTTTTTAATCCCAAAAATTTTAAAATTTTGGGGTGCCTTAAAACAAAAAATAACATTTTTATTTTTTTGTCCCTTTTTTAAAAGTTTGCCAAGGCGAAAAGGGTCGAAAAAAAAAGTTTAAAATTTCTTAACACTAGGGATTTCCCCCAATAATTTAATGGAAAAAGGATGTTACCCCACCCCACAATTGAAATTTATTTTTTTTTTAAAATTAAAATAAATAATTTAATCACAACCCCTTAAATGCACCCACATTATTTATAAAAATTTATAAAAAATACACAAAATTGGGGGCCCCTTTTTATGTGAAGGGTTGAAATCCCAATGGTTTGTGTAGAAAGCAAACAAAAAATTTTTAATTTTATTTTTCCCTACACAAAACATTTTAATAAAATTTTAAAAATGGGGTTAAATTTATATCAATTGACAAAATATAGGAAAAAATAAAATATAAATTAAAATGATAATTAACACAAATACTTTTAAATTAAAATAAAATTAGATACCCCAAACAAAAACTTATGAAAAAACATAAATTAAAAAAAAAAAATTATTATATCACTAATAAAATTTTCAACACAAATTAAAATACAAACAAAAAACCATATTTTAAAAAGGGGGGAATCTGGTTTAAAGTTAAAAAGATGTTTCCCAAAACATATTAAGGGGTAAAGAAAACCCCAATAAAAAGAACCGGCACCCTAACCTCTTTGGGAAAGAATAAGCCATTATAGAAAATAAAAATTAAAGTAAACCCCCTTGTGTTTAAATAAATAATTGGTATTTTAAAGGGAATTTTAAATATGTAAGGGTTTTGATTGTGTTTTATATGGAATTAAATTAGGGAAAATGTGCAAAAAAAAGGTAATGTTGGGGTTTTGGGTACATACTGGGGTATAAGTTTAAGGGTTAATGAATAAACAATTTGGGTGTTTTTTAGAAGAAAAAAAGGGGGAAATTAGGGGTTTCCAAATATGAAATAAATATAACAATTAAAGGGAAGGGGATTAGGGGATTAAGGATAGTTTTGGTACACAAGGGTTTTTATTGTGTTTTACTTTTTTTTGTTTTAAATGATATGGGGAAATTTTGGGGGTGTTTTTTTAAAACGTACTTCTCTTTTTAAATTTTTGTTTTAAAAGGGTTTGTTCTAATTGAATTTTAAAATGTTAAAACCCATTATTTTAATAATATAATTATTAATATTATACACACAAGAAATATATTTTTTTTTTTAATATATTTTATAAACACACACACCTTTAAATTTTTTTTATTTATTTTTTTTTTTTGTTAAAAATATTTTTATTATAATATTTATATAAAAAATTTATTTTTTTTGTTGCAAAAATTTTATATGTTTAATGTTTTTATTATATTTTAATGTTTTCCAAAACCCCAAAAATTAATAATATTATATATATTTATTATATATGTATTTATATTTTTTTCACACACAAATTTATTATTATATAAAATATTATAAATTTTAAAAACACACACACACAAAAACACCATTATTTTTTATTTTAATTATTTAAAATTATTATTAAAAATTTTGTAAAACACACACACACATTATATTTTTAAAAAAATATATATAGGGGTTAATTTTGAATGAAAATGTAAAAGCCACACAAAATGTAGGGTAAATGACACAAAACCCAAAACACCAGGGGAAAATATGTTTGGTATAAAAAAATAACAAACATATTTTTATTTTTTTGGAAAAATTTTTGTGTACAAAAATATGTTTTTATTTTTGTAATATGGGGGTTTTAAAAACAAACAAAAATGTAATTTTGGTTTTTTGTAAAATTGAAAATTTTATTTACAAATTATGTCCGTAAAAAAGTGTAATTTTGGTTTTTGATATTATTTTGGTGTTTTGTGAAATTGTTTTTAACAATTATTTTGTGTATGAGGGTTATGTTTTTTTAAATAAATTTGGTGTGTTGTTTTGTGTTGATGAAAAATGTTTTGTTTTTTGGGTATTTGTGTTGAAACCCAAACCCTTTTGTAATTATTTTGTCCAAAAACCCCTTTTTTGGGGCCCTTTTATTTGTTTATAACAAAATGTATGAATCAATAGACCAATATATATATTATATATATTATATGTAACAAAAAAATTATTTTATATATATTTTACACACACACAAAAAATATTATATTTTATATTATTACACACAAACACAACATATTATTTATTATATATATTATATTTATATTAATATATAAAATTATATATATTATTTAATATATTATTTTAAAAATATATATATTAAAATTTTCCATTGTGTATATGTATAGTATATATATACACTAATATTTTTTATATTATATTTATTATATTATTATTTTTTATTTTACAAAACACACATATAATATATTATATTATATTTATTTATATATAAATAATAATATTTTTTTTTTAATGCACATTTAATATTTTTGTATATTATTTTATTTACACACATATTTTGTTTTTTATTTTTTAAAATTATATAAAAAAACCACACACATTATTTTTTATTGTATTATTTGTTTCACATTTGTTTTGTAAAATTAAAACACACAAAAATATTATTTTTTGTATGAAAATTATTTATTATAAAAAATATATATATTATTATACAAAAACAAAAAAATATATATATATATATATATTATTATAAAAATTTTTGCACATATATTATATATATATATATATATTTTAAAAACACACACACAAAAAATATATATATATATATATATATATATATATTTTTCCCCGTAATAATATTTTTTTTTTAAAAACACAAAATTTTTTTTTTTATATTTTTTTTTTTTTTTTTCCCCAAAAACCCCAAAAAATTTTTTATTTATTTTAATATTTTATATTATTTTATTAATACATTATTATATCCCAAAAATATAATAATATTATTATATTATTTTATTACAAAATATTATTTATATATATTTTGTAAAAAAATATGAAACAAATTTTATATATATTTTATTTTAAAATATAATTATTTATTATTTTATGTTATCACAACATATATATGTATATTATGTTTTTAAAACCACAAAAATTTATTATTATATTTATATTATTACAAAACCATATTAAAAAAATTGTATTATTTATATTATTATGTTTAAAAAATTACCCCCCTATATGTATATTTTTTATATATATATATATATATGTGTATGACATTTTAAAATATGTTTTATATGTATATATGTACAAACATAATATATATTTATATCATATTTGTATGTATATTATTTTATATTATATATATATGTGCATATAAAAATTTTAATATGTTATTTTGTATTATATATATATTATTTTTTTTGTCAAAATGTTGTTTTTTTATTTTTTGCATGTATTTTTTTTATTTGTATTTTTTATATTTTAAAAATATTATATTATTTTAATATTTTATATTATATTATTAAAACCATATTATAATATATATTATTTTATATTGTTATACACACAAATATGTATGTATTTTTATTTATTAAAAATATTTATAATTTTAATTTTATTAATTATATATTATTTATTATATAATTATTATTAAAAAAAATATTTATGTTATTATATATATATATTATATTTATATTAAACACACATATATATATATATATTTTAATTTAATTTAATAATAAAAATTATTTTAAAATATTTATTTATGTACACAAAATTTTGTTTGTTTTATTATTTTTTTCTAGTTATTTCTTTTTTTTATTTTTTACACACTTTAAAATTATTTTTTATATGTTTTTAACACACTTTATGTGTTTTAATATGTTATAACACACATATGTATATATATATTGTATTATAAATATTTATTTTATACACACAAACAAAATGTTTTGTATTGTGTAATGTTATGTGTGTTGTGTATTGTATAATTATTGTGTGTGCCCCAATATAAAATATTGTCTTTATATTTTAAAATATGTAAAAATGTTTTAAAATGTTTTGTGTTTTGATATATGTTTTTTGAAATATTTTTGTATTTTTTGCACATATTTTGTATTTTGTGTGAATATGCACACTTTGTTTTTGTGTATTTGTATTATATATGAAAAATTTTTGCACATTTTATAATGTATGTTTTTATGTATAAATATGTATTACTTTATTATTGTATATATATAAAAATATTATATATATTATTTATGTACAAAATATATGAACAAATATATATTATGTATTTTGTATATGTATAAATATTATATATATAAAATATATTATATATATATTTTTGGCAAAATGTATTTATATTATGTATTATTACATTTTAAAAATTATTTTAAAAATGTATTTTGCATTGTTGTATTTTTTTTTTGCATTGTTTGTTTTTATTACATTTGTTTTGTTTTTTTTATGCAATTGTTATTTAAAAAAAAACATATATTATTTTTTATTTAAAATTTTTGCACATTTTAATTATTTTTTTTATTATTATTTTAAACATTTATTATTATTTTTTTTAATATAAAATATATTTTTGTATAAAATATTATATTATTGAAATATATATATTTTTGTATATAAAATTAAAATATTTTTGTAACAAAAATTTTGTTTTTAAAAAATATATATATATATTTTATATAAAATATATTTTATGTAAAAACTTTGTAAAATAAAATATATATATATATATTTTTGGGGCACTAATAAAAATTTATGTGTGTGTGTGTGTTGTTGTGTATGTTGTACACACGTATGTGTTGTGTGTTATGTTGTTTTTGTTTTGTTGTTTGGGGGC
Organism: Protopterus annectens; assembly: GCF_019279795.1. Classification (NCBI taxonomy): domain Eukaryota; kingdom Metazoa; phylum Chordata; order Ceratodontiformes; family Protopteridae; genus Protopterus; species Protopterus annectens. The sequence goes on from NC_056749.1 coordinate 158,422,135, forward strand.
ACAAAATTATTGTATGTGTTTTGCATTGTTGTGTATGTTGTGTTTTTTAACGTTAAAAATTAAAATTTGTATACATTTTGTTGGGGACACATGTTATGTGTGTATTTTGAATTAAAATTATGTGTTTTATGAAATATGTCAATGTATGTTATGTATGTTGTTTGTTTTGTATGTATAAAATATTTTGTTTTGTATATATTTTTGTTTTATTTTAATGTATGTATATGTTTTACACAATATGTGTTGGGGTTTGTTGTTGTTTTTTTTTTGTTGTATGTGTTTGTGTTAAAATGTTTGTTGTAATGTATGTTGTTGTTTGTTTTTGTAAAACACATTTATGTTGTATGTATGTATTGTTTATTATGTATATAATGTTATGTATATGAAAATTGTGTATGTTTATTATGCACACATTTTTGTATTTTTATAAAACACAATTATATTATGTTTTGTATTTTGCACATGTATATAAAATTTCCCATATTTTATTATATGTATATATAAAAATATATATTTTATATATATATATATGTATATTATACAAATTTTATTTTATATATATATATATATATAAAAACACACAAAATATATTATAATAATTTTTTATTTTTCAAAATGTATTATAATTATTATTTTTGCCCCAAAAATTTTTTTATTGTAGGGACATGTTTTAAAATTTGTGTGTGTGTTTTAAAATATATGACATATATATATTTAATGTTTTTGTGTATGTTTGCATTTTGTATTTTGTGTGTGTGAAATTATGTACAGATATGTATTGTATTGTGATGTATGATTGTATTGTATTGTTTGTGAATATTTTAAAAATTAGGGAATGCTATATATTTGTATAAATTATACACACATATATATTATTATATTTTATATGATATATACACACATATAATATATATTTTATATGTATCACATTTTATGTTTGTTGTTGTACATTTTATGTTATTTTTGTGTATGTGTATTTTTATGTTTTTATGCACATTTTGTTGTTTATGTATGTTTTATATATGTATTTTCACACAAAAATTGTATTGTGTATTTTTAAAACACACATATTTTTGAATTTTTATGTATATGTGAAATTTGTTGTTGCAATGTGTATTTTGGGGGTTTGTGTGTGTGCACTTTGTATTTTGGGGTTGTGTGTGTATATTTTTAAAAAACACATGTGTTGTTATTTTTTGTGTATGTGCATGTATATTTTATATGAAAATGATATATGTATTATATTTTATGTATATTTTATACAAAATTTTAAATAATATGTTGTGTTGATATTGTGTGTTTTGAAATGATGTTTGTGGTTTTTTGTGTGTGTATGTTTTGACATGTTTTACTTTGTATAATGTGGGGCATTATTTGTTGTGTTTGTATGAAAATTTGTTGTGTTGTATTGTTGAAATGTTGTAAATTGTTGTTTTATTTTTAAAATTATATGTTTTGAATATGTATATGCATTGTATTATTGTATGTGTGCTTTGTTTTAGGGAATGTATTTGTTATTTTGCATATTTTATTTGTATATATTTTAAATATATATTTATATTATGTATATATTTGTATATATGTTTTGACAAAAACACATTGTATATGTTTTGTTATTACACACATATGTATATATGTTTTTAAAATTTTTTGTTTTAATATCCCCATATATTTTTATATGTTTTGTATGCAAAACACATGTATGAATATATGTTTTGTATATATATATGTATATGTATATGTTATGTATTTTGTAAAATTAGGGAAAAATGTATATGTATATTTTAAAAATGTATATGTGATTATATGTATATATGTTTTATATTTTTGTATCAAAAATTTGTAATATTTTGGAAAAATATTATGTATCACATATGATATATGAAAATATATGTATTATGTTTTGTATAAAAATATTATATGTGTATGTATGTTTTATATAAATATGTATGTATTTTATAAAAATATAATATTTTTGAATGCAAAATAATATGTTGTTGACATGTGTTTGTGTTTTTGTTGAATAAAAACATTTTTTTGTTTGTGTTTTTTGCACATATTATTTGTATGTTGTTGTTTGTATCAAATTTGCATTTTTGTGTGTTGTGTTGTGTGTTTAAAATTTAAAATGTGTGTGTGTGTGTTGTTATGTTTTGTATGTTGTGTGTGTTTTTATATGTTTGTGTTTTGTGTTTTGTGCTAGTTTTGTGTATTTTGTATGTATATTATGTTATGTTGTTTGTTGTATGTGTGTAAAAATGATGTTATATGTTTTTGTATATATATTTTGTTTTAATTTTAAAAATAAAATTTTAATGTTTTATATGTGTTGTTGTGAACGTAATTAATAATGGTATTTGTATGTGTGTGTTTTCTAGTATTGTGTTTTTGTGTAATCCCCCTATGTTTGTGTTTGTTTTTATATTGTTGTTGTTGTATTTTGTTGTTGTTGTGTTGAAAGTATTTTTGTTTATTTAATATATGAAATATTTTAAAATTGTTATTGATGCATTGTATATATTATAATATGTGGTTTTATATATGAATATTTTTATATATATATATATGATATTATAATGTATATTATATATATTTTATATTTTATTTTTATAAATATATAATATATATATGTATATATATATAAATATATACATACATATTTATATATATGGGGGCATTTTTTGTTTTTGTTTTTATGAAATGTGTATGTGTATTTTTATATGTATTTTGTTTTTATGTACATATGTTTTAATATTTTTGTTTTGTATGCACTATATTATATTATGTTTTGTAAAATGTTATATTTTTATGTAACATTTTAATATTTTGTATTTATATTTTTGAAATGCACATATTATATATTGTTTATATATATATATATATATATATATTATATTACACATATAATATTTATATATATATATTATATGAAAATTTATAAATTATTAATATTTTTAAAATATATATTATATATTTTATAAAATATATGAATTTTATGAAATATATTTGTGTTTTTGTGTATTTGTGTTTTGTTGCAATAATAAAAATTTTTAATTGTATATATGTGTGTGTTTTGCATATTTGTATTATGTTTGTATGTTATTTGTATGTTTATATGTTTGTGTATTATTATTTTATGTGCTTTGTATATAATAATTATGTTATTTGTGTGCAATATATTTTGTGTATTTAATATTTTTTGTGTTATTTTGATATTATTTTTTGTGTGATGATGAAATTTGTGTATGTATATGTAATTATATGTATGTTTTATGTAATTAAAATTGAAAACATTATATATATGTATTTTTAAATTTTTATGCATATAATTTTGTAGGGTTTTGTATGTGTTTTAAAATATATATATGTATTATTTTTGTATATGTATGTGTTGTTGTATGCTTTTGTATGTTGTATGTGTGTTTTGTACAATGTATTTGTATGTTTGTTTTTTTAAACATGTTGTTTTGATTTTGCAAAAATTTGTTTTTGTGTATTTTATTATGCACATGTTTAATGTTGTTGTTTGAATAAAATATTTTGTATTTTTTTATTCATTATGTATGTGTTTTTATTATTTTTATTTAACACACATATTTTATATATTTTTTGTTGTTTTTGTTTTTGATGCATATTTTATGTTATTTTAAAACAAAATTAAAACTATTTTTTGTATATATTATATTTTTAAAAACATTTTGGTAATATGTGTATATATTTTGTTTTTGAACATTTTAATATTTGTTTTGTATTATTATGTATTATTTATGCATTCATATATTATTATTATTGATAAAATATTATTATATAAAAATATGCATATTATGAAATTATGTTATTTTTAAAAATATTTTGTATTTTAATATATATTATGTGTATATTATTTGTATGTTTAAATTTTAATTTTTAAATTATATTTTAAAATAAAATATATTTACATATAATATTATATTATTTAAAAATTATATATTATATATATATACACAATATATATATATATATATATATCACATATATAAAATTATTATTATTAAATATACATATTTTATATGTATGAAAAAATTTATATTTTATGTATATATGAAA